>NC_051157.2:57616756-57676755 GCF_013339745.2 Dermacentor silvarum
CGGCGGCTCGTAGCTTTGTGCGTGCTGTGCGCTCTTGGCGCTCAGTTTGTGTTGAAGCGATAGACAACACGAAGGTCACTCCGCTCGCTGCTGCTGCTGCTGCGTTTCCTCACGCCAGCGTTTTCATAGTCAGTGTCCGCGGTTATCGAGTGTGATGTGTTCATGTTTGCTGTGCGCGCTCAAACCATACTTGTTAATTTAATTAGCAAGCGAATGTTTAGAAGTTGACACGGCCGGTAAATGTATTATCATTACTTCGTGTGGTTCTCTGCTAATTTGCTATCGCAATCGATGCTTCGCCTTCTGGACGAAACTGCGACTTTTTTTTTTCTGTAACGAAATCCCAAACTCCACCAACAAGAAACGATCCGCGGCGAAACGGGACAGGACCGAAGCAACAAAAATATTTCTAAACCAGAGAGAGAATAAGGTCACAAAGTTTTCTGTAATCAAATCTGAAAGTGAGAAAAAAAATATGACATGTCCCTATTTGCTATTGCAAAGGCAATAGATGAATGCGTAGGAAATTACTATAAAGCAAATAAAATCTCCACGGGCGACCTTCTGGTCGAAGTATTTACTAGAGAACAAAGCGAGAAAATCAAGAAGTTGAGCAAGATTGTGAAGTACGCAGCAATATTGTGAAGTCCGTGTCACTCAACCCCGGATGTTGAACTATGCATAAGGAGTCATTTCCAGTGATGAACTTGTGAAGTGCACAAACACTGGAATTGAAGAAGGTTTGAAAGAAGAAGCAGTGCGATCGGTGTGGTCAGTAAAGACGCGAAAGCAAAATTTCGAAACAAGAACCAAACATGTAGTTATAACATCGAATTCTTAAACTTTGCCAACAGCTGTCCATGTGGCATACCTCTAGCTCAGGGTTTGGCCGTATGTACCGAATCGCTTGCGTTGCTTCCGGTGTCAAAGATACGGGCACGGCTCACAATCATGCCAAGGAAATCCCACTTGCGCCAAATGTAGTCTAGCAAACCACGGCGAAGAACAGTGTGCGCAGGAGAGTTCGCAGGTGCGCCAACTGCGAAGGGCCTCATGCCACTAGACCTGCTCAGAATGCAAGAAATGGTCACGCTGAAAGTCAAGAACATATCCGGAAGCGAAAAAAAAATATTGGCCGCCATCCCGTCCAGCGAAGCTGTATCAAACACCACAGTGTCTTAATTTTCTGCATAATAATGTGCACTTAAATCGGGGGTGTTCAGAAAACAAATTAGGGTTGTTTGAAAGAGCGGCTGTTTGACTGACGTATGGCGACCTTGAACGATGTTGTTCGAATCGCGTGAAGCTAGCCAGAAATACAAGATGCAGCAATGATATCTGATGGGCTGTGGTAGTGTGACGGTAAAGTAAGGAAAATATTATTGATAAGTTAACCAACTATGATAGAACTTTTGAGATTATGCGTAGTAAATGCTCGTAGTAAATACTCGTATAGTAGTGCAGATATTGTCTTCTAACTGGGTGCCTATAAGACAACGTAGGCCCAGTAGTACTGGCGTAATTTGAAACTACATGTCTTGATGATGTGTATATTTATAGCATAGAACATTTCTGCTCAGATGAACTGAAACTTGCAATACGTTTAAAATTGTTTACTTTGCCCTGCCAAGATAAACCATTAAATATTATTTAAAAAAATAAAATTAACACGCCGGGGATCCTTAAATCACTTGTTATGGAGTTCCACATCCGCCGCCATGCTTTGTGAGGGGTGGCGCTGGCTAACATTCCCAGGGTCAGTTCTAGTTGTAAAACATAAATACCCCAGAAGTGGATGGGAAAACAGCTCCGCGGTAGCTCAATGGTAAGAGCATCGCACGCGTAATGAGAAAGCGTGGGATCGTTCCCCACCTGCGGACAGGTGTTTTTATTGCGATAGCAATTATATGGACACTTCCACCGGATTTCTGCCGTCGCTGTCGCCGTCGCCGTGAGGTTCCCTATAGATAAAATCTTCGCCGCGCGCCGTATGCTCTAGCGGAAGCGTGCGGGGACGCGCGCTTCACGGAGAGCGAACGCACTCAATCACCCACGCGCAAGCAAGGAAGCGGGAAGCCAGCGCCGGAGGGAGCGAGGGGGGGGGGAGGGGGGGGGGCGCACTTCTACGCTGCCAACAACCGCGCTCGTCCGCACCGTCTCTTATCTCCACACGGCTCTGACCTTTATGCGTCGTGCATTCGCCGCTCAGTTTCCGTTGAAGCGATAGACCGCACGTACCTTCGCCCGCTGCGGCGTATATACGCTCGCTGCCAGCGTTTTGACAGTCGTTGTCTGCAGTCGTCCAGTGTGATCTATTCCTGTTTGTTTGTGCGCGCTCACACCACGCTTGTTCATTCAGTTAGTAATAGTCGGGCCACATTTTCCAACGCACGCAACAGATGCAATGCTGCCCGGATCGGCAGTGCAGCACTACAGGTGTGTCCCTTCGCACGCGCTGCCCACGGGAAGCGCTTCTCATCAACATCACGGTTTCACATGCGCCTTCTCGTGGTCATCGAGTCTCTCTTCATGTCGGTCTACTTACGCCGCAGCACACCTGCTTACTTAATCAGCTCATGTTTACTACAATTCATATTGCTACCAAAGCTGCTCACCTTACTTCGTATGACATTGCTGTGTTGCTATCGCATTCATTGCTTCGTCCTTAGGGCGAAACTGACATCTTTTTTCATCCGTTTTCATTTCCATTGTTTTATCATTTCTTTTATTCAATTAGTGGGTACAAGTAATTTCCCCTATGCTGTCCTTAGTGTCATTGTTTGTTGGCTTCTTAGGATATTGTTCTGGAGTAGTAATTTTTACAGACAAGCCGCAGAAGCCTCGTCTGCCGACATCAAGATAGTGATAACGTTCATCCGCTTAGTTTTTAAGAGGATTGCTGGAGAGAGCAAAAATGAAGGGGCAAAGTGTAGCAAGAACGGTGCACCAAACGCACTAGAAAGAGAATGATCACTGTAATAACCAGAGTTTGCTTTCCTTCGCATAGCCAGTGAAGCTTCTACCGGCTTGTCTTGGAGATTTTCGTGTTCAAATTCTTGGAAACTTTTTCAGAGGTATGAAACGTGGTCTGACCAGTTCAAGTGACAGCGCTGCGGCGGCGCGAACTGCTGCTGACGGCAGTGTAAGGTGAATTGATGACGCAAGCAAACTACTGGCAGGTGGCGGCGCCAGATGCTCAGACGACGTCCCGATCATTATAAGTCGTTATCGCTCTTTAGCACCATATCCATCCGCGTCGAACCATTACGAACCGTGATAAACTGCACTCCAGCGGCGGCTGCGTCTGGCGCGAGGGCCGTATCTTGGATGCGATCTGCCATGGCGCCAGATAGCGCCGACTGCTGGCAGTCTCGTGTCCCTTGTGTTCTCGCCGCTGCATTCGCGTTTGAGAGCGCTCGCCCCAGTCTTGAAAGCTATCTGCGATGGGGGCTCAGTGTGGCGAGTGCTGACAGTTTCGTGTGCTCTGTTTGCTTGCCGCGTAGCTGGCGTCGAAGCGAGAGGCAGCACAAAGATGAATTCGCTCGCTGCAGCGCGCGCTATCTTGAAAGCAATCGTCTTACGGGGCGGTCGAACGGACAGTTTTTCCTTGTTGGTAAACATAGAAATGCCTACGCATTTAAAAGCAAGTACTTTTGCTTAGCAGCATATCAACAATTTCATTTTTCTATTGTTACGTTTGCGGTCTTACGCTATGACATCGATGGTATACTCATGCCCACTGCTATTGAGTTCAGAACGCACTCGCAAGCTATTCTCCATGTAGTTGTAAAACGAAAGCTAGGGCGCTATAACGTAAAATGATTCCAAACTGTTTTGATTCCAATCTCTGCAATCAGCCTGCACGATTGGTCAAAACATTTTCGGGCCACTCCCAACTTCGCCTGTCCGTCACGCGACGTCACGAAAACCGCGATAGTTCCCCATCTGATATAACGTGTACACACTGATTATGTATGATTAAACCGCACAAAAAATAATCATTCCTGATTCGACGCCTTTTCAGCGTTAGCCCTCTGCTATTGGTTCAATGTTTTCAGGCTACGCCCACTTCACCTGTATGCCACGCGACCTCACAAAACCACGTGAACTCACCACGTCAAAGTGACGTGTACGCGAAAAAAATGCATTAATATGCCAAACAAAACTGCTAACTTTTCTGAATGGCCACAGACTGCCCCGTTCCGAAACAATAAAAAGATGGCTGCCCGCCGATCGCTCAGGCCCTCGCTACTCGCACCTGCGGGTGAGCATGTATTTATTTGCGCATGATAAACCTTTTTGCGTAGCAGTAAAACGTTATCGAGTCCTTTCGGCATGCATACGACATCGCTCTGCCAACCCTTCCTTGCTGAGGATCCGTTTTAGCGGAATTCTTATCCTTCCGTTGCACGCCGCCGCGATTTTCGACCAGCCACCGTAAGCTAAGTAAGGCGAAGTGGACCAATCGGAGAAGGCAGCACCACCATCTTCATGCGGTTATTTATATTTTCAATGTGCTGGCTCGGCTCCATCGAAGCCTTCTCCACTAGAGCGTGCTCCTCACCTCTTGTCAGCCAATTAGATAAGAAAAAGCACTGAGTGTAGACAATGTTATTGGATTGGAAAGCGAACAAAGGTGACCTCCTATAAACGAGAAGAGTGTTTTGTTGGGTTGTTCAAACAACGCTGCGGGTCACCGCCCGATGCTTGCGTCAGTGGTTGCGTAAAATTGACGTCAGGAGTTTGGAATCAAAACAGTGTGGAATCATATTACGTTATAGCGCCCCTAGTCTTCAATACGCAGCGTGCTAAAATAGAATACGAAAAGCAATCGGGACACCAAAATTAATAAAAGCAGTACTTGAACAATAATGAAATTCAATCAAAGAAAAAAAATCGTACCATTGAAAAGACCAGGCCTCTAACGTAAGTTCCAATAAAACCATCATTTTTCACGCTGCTGATACGGCCAAGTGATGCATCTCTTTACGGATGACGGCGCAGTGGAGCCGCTGAACGGGCTCTTGGACTTCATTTACATCAAATCAGTACCTATATTGTAGAACGCAGGAATAATACGCGGAATGAAGGAGCGAATGCGAACTGAAGCGAAAGAGAAATATTGAAGCAACTTGCTGTACAGGTATGAGGCGAAGAGCCGATACGCAGAGGCCGCAAGAAAGAATAAAAATTAAAGAGAGCTCCGAAACTGGACAAGTGCAACGACAATGAAAATAAGAGCGAGAGAGGCAAGAAAATTATGACGAAAAGAGCTTCGTCACCGAGTATTCGAGGTCTGTCGCATCGCTTCTTCTAATGAGTCCTTCCAACTTGCGTAAATAAGTACACATTGAAGGTAACTGTGACTTCCTAGGTATACTTTAATGTGGGCCGAAATACATTTCCTGAAAAGGGCACAGAAGAAAATAGACAGTGAAGCGCCAAACTTCACTGGCGCTTCACTCTCTCCTTTCTTCTGTCCCCTTTTCACGAAATGTATTTCGCGCCACAGTCAAGTATACCTTGAAAATCTCAGCACCAACTTTCGCAAGAAGTTCTTTTGGAATATATCTGTGAGTGGCTCGCTCACTAGCGGGCTCTTGCCTGAACATAGATATGATAAAGAAGAGCAACTTTTCGTTTGCAGGGGCGCAATTTCCAGCTAAGATGCATTGCTGCGAGCAGTTATAAAGTATTGCAAATGTCCGTGATGTCTAAAGCCGTAATGTTTCACAAGCCATTAGGTAGAAAAAGAGTTGTTTCTCATTTATTTCAAGCACTGTATTTTCCTACGTAAACAAGCTGATCGAATGCCCCCATACTCTGCAGTAAATAAGGAATCTTCTTTCTTTATTCACAATGAGATAACGCCAATACGGAAGGTTGAAGCTCCAAAGGTTCTCACATTGATTAGCAGTCGAATTCACAAACCTTTTCATTCGTAAGGAATTTTTGTGGTGCTTTGGCTGGCCGGGGCCTGCATGAATCACATGACCGGCACCACATTGGGCTTGCATTCACCCTTATGGACAATTCTAGCGTGATAGCTTTTTATCAATGTGGGACAAGATCTCGTGCAACGGGGGGGCCGTAATCACAAAGCTTTTCTAATAACCATCGCCAGTGATATGTCCAGAATCAGGGTTGCCTGAAATTTGTGCTTACGAGCGGTTCTAGCTTAACAGCGTTTTAAATACGTAAGCATTTATATACCTACCCAACGAGAAACCTGCCCATCACGTGAGACGAATGCAATGGCTCATATCACCGTACGCGATGGCTGATACCCTCGTAAGGCTGAGACAACAAGCGCTTAGCATAGTGAAGCGAACATTGCATACATTCATTGAAATCACCCATACAGCACACAGAACAGCATACGTTACAATATAGAACAAGCTCAAAACAAGCATCCAAACCATCAATAAAGCATCGCATACCCTCCTCAACAGTTGTAGTGGTGGTTTTGCAACAGCTTCACTGGAAATACTTTCGCAGGTTGATAACGACCAATAAGGATTGATAAGAATCGGATCGAGTCCCACAAGGGTGATAACAGCCGACGATGGTTGATAAGGGTTTGATGTATTTCAAAAAGGTTGATAACAAACGATAAAGCTTGACAAGTGTTTATGCTGGTGCTGGTCGGATCAAGTTTGATAAGATTGATAATCACACCGCACAGTGTGGAGATAAACAAGTGGCACAACGCTGACGCATACTTAGACAACTCCAGTGGAGTTTCTCGTGCTTTTTTTTAATACGGTCGAAGATATTTATTACAACGAATACTTCTCGAACGTTAGAGCAACACTACATGACATTAAATACCAGATATATGCTGTCGTTACGTGTTTATAATGTGAAGAGGTTTACTGGGCGTGGACTGAGAGCAGCTAACGCAGCCGGGAAATACCAGCAAGAGTCCCAGTACAAGTGGCGAACCCCGTGCCTTGCGCTTTTGATGATGATTGGCCAGCGTTCGTTGTCTTCAGTACAATTACACCCGGGAACGAAAGGGAGCCGTCCTGGCGACCTAAGAAATCACGATGAGCGGGTCGTAGTATGTCTTCAGGCGCTGCACATGGACAATATCTCGTCCCTGGCGGCACTAGTCTGTCCTTACGGTAGAGGAGCACTCCCGCAGTTCCCCTGCTGCCGCAGTTCAATAAAGAGACCGACGTGGTTTATGCTAGTGCGTCTCGATTCAGTTCAAACTGCAATGTTGTCCTGTGTTTGTAGAAGAAACACACGATTTCGTTGCTCCTTGTCCTCAATTGCATATCTTTTAAGTAACTGTGTGCTGCAAAACATTGTTCTAATATACTGAACGCAAGTGCGCCGGCCGTGTTATTAGCTTGGTAAATATAACGACGAAAGTAAATTGCGCGACGGGGCTACATCATCGCGAGGTAAAACCTAGCACCGGCAGAACTTCGTTTTCTTTGCCTCTAAATAATTCAACATCTGAAGCTATGCTTTCCTATTTTGGAATTAGGCTAGATGCGCATCTTCTTTACGAGTGCGCATCTTACAATAGATGTGCATTTTCTTTGCGCATCTTTATTGTTTACGGGGTTATTGAAAGCTCATTAGCATTACTCTGACCAGACAGACCCACCAGCTCACCAAGAATCACTGCAGCGTTTCCACTAACCCACGTTAGCTTTGATTTATCTTACATTTTCTCAAGAGCGAAAAATGCCTTTTTTCTTCTTTTTTCTGTTGGAAAGCAGAAATGTTCATTGCCAAGCCTCGTGTTTGTTGTACCTGTTTCTTGGTGTCGTGATTGTTGTACCTGTCTCGTAACGCGCTTTTACAAGTTCATTACAAAAGATCGAAAGAAATTATTTTTAAACTCACAAAACAAGGAAACAAACAACCCAAGTTTATTTTGTTATTCTGTCGCTGTTTGTCGCTAACGCTTCCCAGATTTATTAGCTCGTAAACTTGCCTTTATGAATGCAAGTTCATCATGCCTTTTTCGACGCCGCAATTTAGCGCATCATTCTTTTCGAAATTCAGAAACCGGGTATTGCGCGATATCGTACGCGTCCGTGAATGTATCCTTTTTTTTCTATTGTCTATTTATCACTGTTTTCATCAAGTTTCTTCATTCCGTAGCAAGACTACGCATGGACATATTGTATTTTTCGTTTGTAATTGAACTATTGAAAAATACCCATATGTGTCGCACCGTAATGCATACAAAATAGCAACTCATATGATTATGTTTGTTTATATAGGAACATACCGGTTTTCATATCTGGATATATAATCCCAAAGAACTGTGGAATATAGAACAGAGGGGTTCTTTAGACGTTTCATTAGAGATTCCAGAAGCATGGTGCACGCACGCACACGAAGATCAGTTGAAATTAAAGGAGTTTTGGAAATTTTCTATGATATTTACACATCGACTTTGAGCCGCGCTAGCATTTGCATTTGATCCAAGCGATATCACAAGCAACCAGTTCCGCAAATATTTTGGTGCGTACCAAGCAGGTAGCGTAAAAAAGAGAACGCAATAAGGATGCAATATTTTTCACACTCTCTCTATTTTTTGTTTCGCTTTGGCATGCGCACAAAGTATGCATTCGAATATAAAAATAAAGTGAATTCTTGTATGTTTCGCATCAGCATTAGTTCATCCTTAATATTTGATATTCTTGAATTCATGGCGCGCTGTTTTGCGCGCTGAAAGAAAAAAAATTATTATGGGCCTAGTTAGCGTGAGCTGAACGATGGGCCACACCAAAACAGCTGGGGCGTCTTCACTGCGCATGTTTACGTTCACTATTCTGGAACTCAAGAGTTGCGTACTGTTCATGTTGATTTAAGCTTGTAAATGCGGGCTTTGTTACGGACTGCACGACGGACTGGGCTTAATGCAAGCAGTAACATTTGGTATGGGTTACTTCAAAACTTATACTGGGGAAAACTGATGAAATTCTCGGGGGATATTAGGGGGTAATGTTTCTGTGTGGGAATTATAGCCGCATACAAAACCTCACCATACCAAAAAGAATATACATTAAACGAACGTGATAAAGCGCGTTCTTTAATAGCACTGGAAATGATGAAAGGTTGTCGCTCACATCTATCTATTGTAAAATTGCAGCTCAAACTGACTCACAGCGATGTCTAGGTTTTTCTTCGTTAAATCATTATTCGCCGTGTTTTCGCAAGCTGTCCGATAATTTTTTATTAACTGCTGTACATGTGTAGCATAATTTAACATGTTATAAGTTCCTGTAAGGTGGCCCAAGAGTGAAGTAGTTTCAAGGAACTTCATGTGGAGTACTGCCCCACGGAACATTAGGCAAGCTACGTGAAAGGCCGAAAAAAGCCCTGTATATTGTGGTTTAGATAGAGCTGCCTGTCCTATTTATTTATTTGGTTACCTACGTAATCGTTTTGGTGAAGCTGTACGCGCAATAACATCAGGTGGTTATTTATATTCTTTAGCTCCTTATACTGCCGGCCTTGCAAATGTCCACGCAGGATAGACTGAAGAGACTGAAGATACGAGATATTACCCAAAATACTGAATATGGCTCATGATATCACGTTAGCATAATCCTAAAAATTACGTTTCACCATGGAAAGATTTATAATATTTTGAAGTCGAGGTCTTGTTATCTGACTTGACATGGGGTTAGTGTATCTAGGATCTCAATATCTCGTAACCACTTCCAGGCAAAAGTGGTCAGTTAGGTCACTTAGGTCACTTTTAGATGTCGTATGAACCTGAAAATGGTATCAAATAATCTAACCACGGCCCGAGAACACGTAGCAATGGTCAAGATCCAAGGATATAATAAAACATGGGTATAAAATGAGTTTTTCGGTAGCACATGCATTATTATTCAGGAAGAGACGTTTGCTACTGAAAACAGATTTGAGCAGAGTCCTATTTATGGGAATTGTGTGGCTATTTCGGTGAAAATTTGAAGCATACGTTTCGTGAAAATGTAAAACTACAAGAAAATCGCGTATCACATGTTTGAAACTGAGTAAAAATATACCACGCATTACTCGCGGGAAGTGGAATACTTAATATGGTTAAGAAAATTTTACCGATGTGATCACCTGCGTTACATGGTACAAACGGAAGGAACCGGCAGAGTACATTTATAGAAGTGAGAGAATGGAGGAGTGCGTTGACGAAACAAACATTTAAAAAATGTGTATTAAACGAACAATAATAAAAACGTAAACGTTTTAATATTACTTTCCCATGTTCTACTTCTGGACATGGTGGCTGCGGTTCTTCTAGTCGGAATTCAAAATAGCCTCTATGAGAGCAAACGTAGAAAGAAATAAAGTTTACGTGTTACGAAATCAGCCCGGAATCAGGCAGTACGGCGTCTCTGTAGCCATGGCACCGGCAGCATTCGGACGTCAGCCCCACGTGGTGAGGTTTGGACGTTCATAACTTCCATATTTCTGCATAGGACATTCTCGAAGGTTCACACGAAACACGAAACGCGAAGCTTACTTTCTGTGTTGGCAGTTTTGCGGCGACCTCCGCGAAAAGCTCAAAAAATAAGTCACCTTGATATTGCTTTGAAGAATGACACAATGGCGGAAAACACTGCCGAAGCTTCTGTCACAAAGAATGCTACCCAATTTTTCGGATGCAAGCGAGCTCTGGAGGTTTCAAAATGACGCAATATTTCTGTTGATACAAATAATAAGATATCCCACTCCTCCTGTATATATAAACATTATTTTTTCAAATGAAAGAAATCTAGATATTTCTCTATGGACATAATTAATCCATTCACAGAGTCAACGAATAAATCTAGAAGGTTTCGAGTGAAATTTTATGAAACGTCTAATGCGGTTCTTCATGTAGGCCTTGAAGCTACGTCTACAGCAGCCCCGTGGCGAGTAAGTTACTATTTTTATTGGTTTCAATGTTTTATTCTTTCTAACAGACTTTAAGATAAACGCAAATTTTATAACGATGCAGATGAGCGTTAAGAGGCAACCATTGGGGTGACACTCACGAGGAGATCAAACAGAAACAAGCCGACGGAAAAACGCTTGGACATTGGATCCATGGCATTTCACAACCACAAGTTATTTTATGGTATAGAATCCCCTCGTAGGCCCGCTCACTTTATCCTTCAAACTAGAGCGGTCACACTTACCACTCCATTTCCAAATTTTACCCACGAAGGCCGGATTACAGTTGTGTGAATCTTCTTTCAGTACTTTACACTGCTTTTATCAAATGGTTCAGTCGCCTTCTTATTCCGTGACGGCCAAGCTAGCTTGTTGCCTCATTCTGTCGAGATGAGTGACACTACAATAATATTTCTGCGTATAGAGCCGTAACTTCGGCATTAACCCCATCCTTCCGACACGGGGGATTCTAAACGAACGACGGTAAACGAAGATGCGACGGAGCCTTATTATGGTGGTGATTGTGAAATCATACAATCTGCGGCACATTTTTACAGCGGTAGCTGTAATAAGCCCACTCCCTTGGTCGTTCGGATGTCCGCCGATGTCCGCAAGTGCCGTCACTCAAATCCCAAAATCTCCTGCGAGAAAATTACAGAGAAAAATTCTCATTGCGCCGCGAGGATTTGTAGTTACGACCACTAGATTGGCAGTCAGAGGTTCTACCTCTCAGCCACTGTGCTTATGCTATGCAGTAGTAGAGAGAGATAGAACACTTTATTTCCATAGTAACTAGTAAGTGAGTCGAAAACTACAGGCGGCGTAGTTTGACGCTGTGCTGATGTAGTCCACGAGGTACTTTTGAACTTACTTTATTGTTATTTTTATTTACAGAATACTGAGCGCCAACAAGTGGCCCAGGCAGCCTCGAGGGGATTTGTTTAGTCTTTTGCTATCAAATACAAAAATTCGAAGGAGAGCTCAAAAAAATATTGTAACAATAAAAAGAACGATGTACAATGAAAGGAAGGGATTGCATTGAAGAAGAGTGAAGAAATATTTCAGATACAAGTAATAGTCTTATCAAGCCTGACGCAGCGAAGCTATAGACCTAACTGGTACTTCTTATGCGCAGGCCAACATGCTTAATGCATGTTAGCCGTCGCATAAGAAGAACCAGCACGCTCACGCACGCACGCGCAAGCAACACATTTATTAAAAATGCAGTTTTTCAGTAGCATATGGTATATTGTTGGACAAGAATAAATCGGCTGGCAGGGAGTTACATTCATTGATTCTTCTTGGAAACACGTAAAGCTTGAAGCAATTTGTGCGCGAAAATAGAGGTTATCTTGTAGCAGACCGAGTGGCAGACCAAGGATTGCTGCCTGGGCCTGCCACTCGGCTCTCTGGTAGGGGGTGAGTCAGCTTCAGATGGGAGGAGAGTGGGTGAAAGAAAGCAGCTCCACAGGAAACATGAGCCGTTGCGCTGGTTTCCGCTATGTCGGCAGGGTAGAGGCTCCTCTACCCTGCCGAAAGTCATAAGTGCTTGCTCGACCAATCGACATCGTCGCCCCCGATGACATCACCAGATGCACTCTGGTGACGTCACGATGACCACTGGGGATACCGGAAAGACTTGCAGAGAAGCACGGCATTGTTTTTTTATTTTGTGGCGGGCCCACGGCGCGTAGCGCTGCAGCGTTTGGCATCGTTGATCGTGACGGCATTCTGAACTCGATGCGCGTGTTTACTTGAAATCTTTGAAAATATCCGCGGTGGTTTAGGGGCCCTTTAATATTTTTGAATGATTTGCTTTTTTTTCAGAAATTCAGTCACTAACTTTGATCTTTGCCGATCCTTTAAAATTGTTTCGAAGAATACAGTGTGTAAATGACTACTATAAATTCCAAGAGGACATTTCCTTTATTTATCAGTGCTGTTTTTCTAACACACTTGAAATTACTATGAAGAAAATGAGTGTGGTGTCTTTTACCAGAAAGTGCTTGCAGCCGAATTTTAATTAATTTTTAGAGTGATTTACAGTGATTAGAGTATTCGTCATGTGCTTGATGTCCGGGACCCTGGGGTTTATGTAGAATCAAGGCTGGATTTTTGCCTTCATGTATCCTGCCTGTATTGGGAGTCGTGTCATCAGGCATTTAGGACTAATATATTTACTTAAAAAGTTTTGGCATCCCGATTGCATCATAACATTCTTCTGCGCACTAGTCAGATCACGATTAAAGTTTGCTTCTACTGTGGGTAACCCTATTAGTATCTACAAAATAACTTAATATAAGCCTTCAACGTCGATACGCTTGCACTTTCTACGACAGCTATTCATGGACAGCGGCACTAGTACTACTCCAGCCTGTGCGCATGACCTACAGTTGTTGTGACTAGTGGTGCGTCGGCTGATTGATTGTCATGTGTTACTAGCATCGTTGCAGTTCCGCATTACATCACTGAAAACCGACAGTTGTCTTCGCTAACTTGCCCCACGACGCGGCTGCAGCAAGTGTAAAATGCCAGTTCATCTGACAGGGATATTTCAATTGTCTGTAAAGTTGGCGTACAGGATGCTTGACGTAATTGAGTTCAGCAAGCACATCTTTTTTAAGTTTCTTATACAAGCTCCTGCTTTGTATATGTACTCGAGCATTCATTACTGGTCTAATTACTGTTCTGTTTTCACATTTTATGGCCATGCTCTTGTGTGTACTAGTGACCTGTCGCCAAGGCTTTACAGCTGTTGGCAGGCATTGAAATAAACAAACAATAGAATGGTGGGGTCACAAAGATTAAAAAGCCAAGATACGTGCACTAGCCAGGAGAAAAGCATGGCGAATGATTTTCGCACACAGAGTGAAGGTGCATGTACAATCGACCTCCTCGCCGCTTTTCACGCCGTTATAAGGCTCTCACATGAAGTGCGGTCGATGCTCGCGCACTATTAATAATTATCCTGGAGGCTCTACACGGTGGCTGTTGATTAATCCTTCGAACGTTTTCAACTCTAAATGACATGTATTACTCTGCCCTGGCCAGTGCACCACGTTAATTAGCTTACAATGTACCCGCATGCTCCAGCTTGCGCGCTGTGGGAGAAGCAACTCCCTATGCGACACCATGGCCTCCGAAATCTGGCGGCGCGCGATAAAAAACAGCTCGCGCCAGCCAATCTCGGAGGCCATAGCCACACCCAGGGAAACAGAATAGCAGAAGCGACGCTATTTGCCATCTGCGTCTGTCCTGCATTTAGCATGCTACTTCGTGACGTGTGTCGAATGTATCAAAGGCTTCACTTGCATCAAACCGAGGTGATTCTCAGGACACGAGAAGAGGCGACGATTACATGCAAGTTGGTGATACAGGGCTCCTCCTTAGTTTACGTTTCGTTTGCGGAAAAGCTCTGGAGAAAAGAGAGGCGCGATGGGAAATATAACAGGGAGCGAATTGAAGGCACTCGCGAAGTTTGACGATGAACACTAACAGTTTAGTGTGCGGTACGTTTGTATCAGGGGAGGGAATGTCTGAGTGAGAAGATGTATGAGGCGCCACCGTAGCTTCGTTTTGTTGCGATAGAGAACAGCGCATGAGTAACACCTGCCGTGCATAATTACTATACCGCAGCACGAATTAGTGGTATGTTGAATTCGGAAGACGAACACCCTGCCACGCCTTTCGGGAAAATCGCCGATTTGGTGCCTTTGACAAGGAGATAGCGTGTGCTTCTTCAATGCAGCGAGCCTGCTCCGCCCATTTAGTGTTGAACTGGAAGTTCGTGCTACTCGTATGTTTTGAGGACATTACATCTGTCAGCGCCAGACGTGTTGCCCATTCACTGCCTATTGTGCGTAGGAAGCATTTCTACCTAACTGTCGAACTCCCACCACCTGTTATTCCGTGCAACTGCTTCAGGCTGGTGGCAGCACCGTGCCCTATGTTGATAGCCCCTCCACGCCTCTCTCATCCTCCTAACTCCCAAACAAAAGCGTGATTCATGTTGATACTATACAAGATCCGCATTTTGTGGCTGCAGTTAAATAATGAGCTGTAGGGATTACTACATGAGAAAAACGTGGGAAAGTTAGAATCAAAGTTTGTGATGAGAAGTGACGTGCAGAACATTAAAAAAAAGCGGTTAGGCACTGAGACTGAAGGACTGTTAATTTAGAACGGAGCAACACGTCGGACAAACCTTTTCGCTCTGTAGAAAAGACCGTTACCACAAATTCAAGTGTGCTTCAATAGCTCTGAAGACTCTTAAGCTCCAGCAACGTTAAATAATGTACTTCATGAACGCAATATATCTCATATGATATAGTTTGTCTTATATGATGGTCTCTCTCATTGATGTCTTAAGTTGAAGTCATGCCTGTTGTTGTTCTAAGCGAGTGTATTCCTGGTGTGGTAACAAGTGGCACATTTGCAGTAAAAAAAAAAAGAAGAAACTCTGCTGTCCGGTAATCTCTACCTTCAAACATGCAACTTCAGTGCGCGCAAAATGTCGAACAGGAACTGTGGTGCAACATAGTAGTAGAATAACTATTTCCATTTATTCTAAAAATGGCGTGTTTCTTTATTTGTCTTATCCCTGCCTGTACTTATTTTCTAGGTTTCTCGTGACCGTGTTACAGGTAATATTCACACCCGTTCATTTTATTGGTATATCAATTATATGAACACTCCAACCGAATTTCTGCCGTCGCCGTGAGGTTCCGTATAAAGTCCAAGGGCGATAAAACCATCGGCGCGTGCCGTATGCGCGAGCGAAAGCGCGCGGGGGACGCGCGCTATCACGGAGAGGGAACGCACGACGGAAAGCAAACGCGACCGTCACACGAAAGGCCGTCGGGGTATGGGACGGAGGGAGGCGGGGCGACGCCGTGCTGCTTCACCAAAGGCGTATCTTGCAATAGGGCGCAAGGGTAACTCCCACTCAATCTCCCACGCGAAAGCAAGAAAGCGGGAAGGCAGCGCGGGGGAGGGAGGGGGGGGGGGCGGCGCAGCTCCTACTTTGCCAACAACTATATACGCTCGTACTTTGCCCGGCTGTGGCGGTCGCCCGCACCGTCTCTTATCTCCACACGGCTCTGACCTTTGTATGCACTGTGCATTCGCCGCTCAGTTTCCGTTGAAGCGATAGACCGCACGAACTTTCGCCCGCTGCGGCGGCTGCGCTTGCTGCCAGCGTTTTTACAGTCATTGTGTGCGGTCATTCAGTGTGATCTATTCATTTGCTTGTGCGCGCTGACACCATGCTTTTTAATTGAGTTAGTAAGCGAATGTGTCCAAGTTTGTGCAGCCGTTAAAACTACTATCCCTACACCGAATAGATATCTACTAATTTGCTATCGCAATTGATGCTTCGCCTTTCGGGCGAAACTGCGACATTTTTTTACATCCGTTTCAATAATGCGTTGCAATGCTCCACGGAGGGCTTTACTATCTTGCACGTTATGCGCCACAAAAGTGCTGCTGAAGTTCTTGTAGGCCACACGCCTTCACGAACATTTGTAACTATATCTATTTTGTATGTGTGGGGGTGGGACTATGCGATGTGTGGGTATGTGTGATCACTGTATATCAGAATTATCACCCAGCACCTGGAGTAGCATGACAGGTAATCAGCCAGGCAAACATCTCCAGAATATCATAAAAGCTTGTATTTTGGTCTCTCTTCTATAGGTATGCTGAGTAATCTCGTCCAACACTTCATGCTTCGTTGAATTGCTTGATTTCCTCTTTTTATGATTTAGGCCGTTTTCTATTACTTCGGCGTGCGCCAACACGAGGCTTTAAAGCCCCAGAGCCTCTCGCCAGCTAATGAAAAATGAAGTTCGGTTTTCTGCTTTTACTATATTGATTTATTAGTAGTCAGAATGGGCTTTCTCTTTCTTCAAGGCACTAGGCGAACTTATCGGTGTGTTATGGCTGACTAACGCCACCTATTCTGCTAAGCCGACAGATATTCTCTAATCGTTCTTGCAGACCTTCCAGGCGTAAAAGAAACGTTCGTTCGAAAAGGTATTTGAGCCATACATAGCATATCGCGAGCAATACAGTGTCATTGCTCCTCTGTAAGTCGAACGTATACTTCTATTTCTCTTTTCTTAATTATTTCATTGCGTAAATGCACAGTGATTCAGAATAGGGGGAAATGGTATGTGTCTGTACATGAATAGGCTCAGGGAAACGAAAGCTAGGTATGCTAGGAATGTCGAAGTAAAACTCGAAATTCGTAGCGGTATTTGTCACCGACGTCGTGGCCGTCTTTTGGCGTTTTATATCAGGCTTGAAGTTTTTTTTGTTATTTTCGGAAACACACGTGCTTATTCATTTCCCGACACCTCACCACCGAATAAACATTCCTTGCTTCAGGAGTGCTTCGGGAGCATGTGCAATAGTATTTTTATAGTTTTTTTTTCTTGGATCCACAATTGCTTGGATAAAAAAATGCTTAAAACACGTACTGGTTCCTCTGGGCCTGTAAATATATAATTTAATAATGTTTTGAAATAATAATTCTTCTTTACAGCATGTAGAACTCATGCTAAACTTTTTTAAACAAATGTTTGTTACACGTAGCTTTGTAACAGTGTCCATGGGTCCCGCTATGCCGACTGCTAAATTTAGACCAGGATACTTGCGAGGATGTCCTAATTTATTTAAGGAAGTAAAAAAAACCGTGAAGATGGCGGCACTTCCAAGCCAACATATCTACCAAGCCAACAAAAGTAATCTTGAACTTGTCACTACAATTACCGGAATAAAGATTTCCCCCTGAAAGTTCACACATTTATATCTCAATCCTTCTGAAAGCCAACGTGGGTATTCGATACTTCCCTACATAATTGAAGAGCGTTTATGTAGCGGGCGTTATTCAGAGCGATGCGCCTTCATCCGGGCTAACGGCGTGATTCCGTGAGCAGTACATGTAGAGCAAACAACATATTGTTCAGACGCTGGCGTGACCGTCCGGGGGGAATGTCCGCTTTTGCTGGTCATTGACCGATGGTTCTTAAAAAGCGCTTGGACATTTTGCTACAGTGGCTTCACTTCCATTTTTCACAGTATTTTCTTCTGCTTGCCTTAATAACATTGATTTTTCAAGTATACGGCAGGGCAATTGTCTCTCTCAGCGATCTGCTATTATCACTGCCTGCCATCAGCTCACTCGATCTGGTCACTGCACGCAATCTTATATTCTGCCGTCCTTGACCAATTTTCTCCCCTTGGTACTCGTTCCATTACTCTAATTAATCAGCGGTTGGGTGCTCTGCGCATAACACGCGTCCTGCCATACTCAACTTGTTCCACTTAACGTCAACTCTAGTACCAGCTGAACGCTTTTTCTCTCAAAATTCTAATGAATTCTTCCTCTCTCTTGATCTTGCACCTATACGTTCCCTTACTCTTCTCGCAGTTTTTAGTTTCTTCTGAAGTTTCTTTGTAAATCACTTTGTTAAATTCGCATAGAGTAGTGCCGCTCCAATGCGCTACTAGTAGACCTTTCAGCGATAACATTAAACTGCTGCTCAAGACTTGGAGTGCCTGGATACTTCGAATGCCTGAGGATTCGATTCGAAGATTTTCCTCTTATTATTGATTTTTACTGAGGCTACTTTCGTCTATACAAACGCACTGGGATAGATCTTCGAGAGGCTTAGAAATTCTTGTTTCCTTTTATTCACTGCAGCCTTATTTTAGTCTATTTTATGTTCATTCTCCCTAATAAAAACATCAACAATATGGACTGTTTGCAAAGCAAAGTGTGTGCGATGCAGCACACCGTTGCTTTTCATGCAGTCTCTGTATTCTCATCGCGGAGTAGCAGATAATTTAAATGCATACAGCGCTGCTCTGCGACACAGCAGCATAATTAGAGATGACTTGCTCTACGTGAGTCAGGGATGAGCTCTTGTGTCTTGTTTTGCGATGTACTTGCAGCGTGCTGTCTCGAATTTCTCAGAGCAGCAGTATGGACCTATTCACACTAAAGACCCAGTGTGCTATGTTCGAATGCCGTGTAAGCTCGACAAGGGCGATCGGGCATGTCCACAGAGTTTTCGGGTAAATGTCGCCAATACAAACTACCTACTATTTAAAATTACGCGCATGCGACGGTCACGTGCTCTGCGTGCATTGTACGGGAAAGACACAGTCCGCTTGATCTTTTCCTGCAGCCCATTGACATTAGCAATGATCGCCCTAAGGTCCGATCTGAATATACATCAAATATTAACATACCTGGAGCTATGACGCGTACATATTTGGTCCATCAACTAGCGCTGCCTGTGTCTCCTGCGCAACGAAAACACTCTTGCACTTTCTGAGAGACAATGGTCTCAATGAGATACTTCAGGAGGAAGTATTAGTTCAAAGGCTTCTCTAGCTCGGAGCGCACTCGATCTGGTCACTGCAAGCAACCTTATATTCTGCCCTTCTTGACTTATTTAAACTCTAGCTAAATAGATTGAAAATAACGAATAATTTTTCTCGGCAACCACTGCACCAAATTCGAGGTCGTTTGTTAGATGTAAAACAAAAAGTTCAAAACTAGTCAGTGCTGGAAACGTATTTCACATTCCGGCCGTCAATCTTTCTCGAAAGATTGTTGAAAAGTGCAAATTACGACAAACCTAAATTATTAAGTGTTCATAATTGTAATCTAGTAATGAAAAATATTTGAATTCTGGCTACTGCATCTAATAGTACATCTACAGTGGAGAAATTTGATGTAAAATAGACGGCAATTAAGAATACACATCTATTAAGTAAGTAGGACATTTCCAACCCCTTGTAAACATTAAAACAAATTTCCTTAGGAGGTAAATTCATCCCTAATATTTGTCTGCTTTGGAAGTTAAAACGAGTGAAGTTTGCAGAACAACGATAGCTGTGTTTGGTGCAATGTTACGGATTTGTAAGCTTCGCTTCTGCTGTTTTAAGATTTACGAATTTTAGAAAATAATCGTAAAAACATTTATTCCCTGAATAAAATGTGTGCTTCCAGCAGTTGCTATAATTTAACTTTATCTTTCGAATACGCAACAAGTGTTATGAAAATTTACCCAGGGGTTATCTCAGAAAAGCATTTCTGCGTTTTACGTGTATTTGAATAGGCGGCATCGCAGTTTGGCCAGAGCTAAATATTTTACACTGCTTGTTGTGGACTGTTTTGTGTATGTTATCTGCGACGTGTAGTGTGACTACCATTTCATTTATCACAATTGTCATCTTGAGCAGCATGCTAGCCATGCCGCCGGGCAATCCTCTCCAGGTTTTAATAAACAGCAGAAACATGCTTACCTGGGGTTTTATGACGCTATGTATTTGATCGGCTAAAGTATGCAACGTCAGCGTTACACAACGACTGTACTGAATTAACTTTTTTTAATATTTCTTTAGGCAACTTAAAAATAATGAACATTGATAGCCAACAATGTGTAAGAAGGATAGTCTATGATAGCAGTTAAATAAAAACTACCGTCAAATAGATACTGTGCGCATAAAATGTTAAGCCTTGGCACCTCATGAAACTGTCGGCTGACACCATGACACAGTATTACTATGAATTTGCATGAAATTCGCAGCGCTCAGAAGACATTCTGTGAAAAAAAAAGGCTAACGCGGAAAATACTGCTTGCAGCACCAGTACAGTATTGACAGTTCTTTTTATCCATCTTTTCAATGCAGTATCACACTTCAGCCTAATACACTTCGATTCTTCAACTGAAAACTTGTAGAAATTCAACCAGTACGCCAGCATTCAAGACTATTAAAAGCTTTCGAATACACGAAAGGCTTACCCTAACCTCAACGTTTGCGCCAGCTGTTCAATACATGTACAATTTGGAGAAAAATGCTTGGTACCGGAATATGCTCACAAGTAAAAATAATAGACCAAATCAAAGGTCAGGTAAAGTCCTGAATGTTGGTTCTATGAATTTCGTGTGCGGCATTTTAATGGAGCCATAAATACTAATCAACCAATATATTTGCCAGACCATCGTATTCAGCCGAATTATTCATTAGAGATGTGCACGTGAATTGTCAAAAAATGTTTGTCTACTATGAAGATGTGCTATTCTGCAAATCGATACCACCTTGTATGCCTACTTGGGCCTGAGCCTGAAAAAGATAGTATTCTCAAAACCTAAACTAAGTTATTATTGTCTATTATTGACATAATAAGCTGTCGAACTTAATCGATGTGGAGCTTTAATCCGCAATCTTTGACTCAGTAAATGGTATCCGAACATTTCCTAATTCTCATGTAGACGAAGCAGACACAGTCAAATGACACATTCACTTAAACAACTCCTTATAATGGAATACATACGCTTGCGATTATATAAACACTATATACACTTTCGATCATTAAATACACTTGCGATGAGCTGCACTTGTCGCTAGTGCAGCTTTTTGATCCTCTCGTAAGACAAATAACATTGCCTTAAGAATGAGTTATTGCTCAGCAAACGTGTAATAATCCACTCGCGTAACACGTACAATAATCCTTACATATTATGTGGTATTTGTGATGCCTAGCTCAGTTTCAGGTTTTGTTCACTGCTTATTTAATTGACTGTTTATCTGATGATGTAATGTTTACGTAATCTCTTTTACATCTGCCTTCAAATTTCGGTATCACGAAACTTAAACGAATATTGTTCTGCAGAAGAGAAAGATTAGTCAATTAGAGTAGAAAAACATGGACAGCTCTGCTGTAGCTGTGGCAAAAAAAAAATCGTGCTTCGTTTCTCAAGAACTCGCGGTTCAAGTTCGCCTGCATTATTGAAATCCTCGCTATCTTTGTGTGATGATGATTATTTATGGATTTTATTGCCCCAAGGGCGATATAAGCCCAAAGAGCGCGAGCCATGTTTGTGGGTATGCGTGTGCTCCTAAACAGACACATGAAGGGCGCAGATGAGATTACCTATAATCACATGCACCTTGAAACCAGGAAAATCGCTTGCAACGTATACGTTGTACCTCTCAAATCACATCACGTTTCTTTGTCGACCCGAAGGTATTACCAGCATAGCATTTGGATAGAAAAATAAAGTTTTTCGTGAACAACGTGAGAAAGTTGTATCGAATACACACGTACAGACGCGTGGGACGATGATGTCACGCACTGGGACAAGCTGAGTGGTCACGTCTCATAGCTCTATTGGCTGGGGATCACCGGTGAATCGGATGAGCCCCGAGTGTTATGGAGCGCCATTGCCAGCGACGACTGAAATAACCTCCCGAATTTCAGACTATCTATCATAGCCTGCCCCAAGAGTCTGCGAATGAAATAGCCAAGCGATGCTTGCGCCTTGTTTGCAGTTTTGCTATCCTGGATGGCTCTTTTTCTACTAGATATTTGAACGCGAAGGGGCACAGAGGGACCAATTTTCTAAATTCGTAATCATATGAAGCCAACAGACAATGACATCAAAGAACGTATAGGGTGAATTGATTATTTTATTTGAAATGTAGAAATTGTGAATAAATAGGAATTGATAAAGGGGAAACATAGCGAGAGCCTCGACTCCGGCACTTTGTGTGCCTTCAGGTAGCACACGAGGATTTATTGGCGAGTGGCGTTCGCCCGAGATCATGTGTTACGGGACACCTTGCAGCAGAAAGTATTTTCTACATCTGCCGACAAGTCCCTGAGTTCTTGCGCTGGCTAACACTCCCAGGTACACATATCTAGTACACAATCTAGTACAGATAAATACTCAAGAACGTGGAAGGTAAGACGGCGCCACGATAACTCAGCTGGTAAGAGCATCGCACACGTAATGCGAAGGTAAAGCGAAAACGTCGGTTCGTATCCCACCAGTGGGTTTTCTCGTCCACTTTAATTTTTCATTTTCATTTATTTATCCTTTCTACATTTCAATTAAAACAATTAATTCACACTATGCCTTCCTTGGTGTCATTGTCTGTTGGGTTCATGTAATCGTGACTTTATATATATATATAGTGATTGGGAAAGGGGTTTGCAGCTGTTCCCCTTGAACGAGGAATTCCCTGCAAGCGCTAGTCATAAGCTCGCGTTGATTAGGTCCCTGCCCTTTGTGCACACCACCCGTCGCCGCTACCGATTGAATGATTCAGTGAGGTCTTCGGCCCGATGTCCACCACGGCCTGTCGGTTTCGCCGGTCTGTTGGAAAGATGGCCAAACTTGATTATTTAGCGGGAGTGAAATTCGTAACCGCAGTTGGTGGAGCGATCTTTCTGGTTACTTCCGATAACTAACTAGACTATAGCCTATTAAATAGGTGCTGGCAACAACTTCTTAGAGGAGAAGCGCCTCCTAGCCGCACGAAATAGAGCAATAACAGGTCTGTGATGCCCTTACATGTCCGGGCCGGCACGCGCGCTACACTGAAGGAAGCAGCGTGTCTATCCCTGTCTGAAAAGAGTGAGGAACCCATGGCACTTCTTTCGTGATTGAGATAGGGGCTTGCAATTGTTCCCCTTGAACGAGGAAATCCCAGCAAGCACGAGTCATAAGCTTGCGTTGATTAGGTCCCTGTCCTTTGTACACACCGCTCGTCGCTACTACCGATTGAATTATTTAGTGAGGTCTTCGGACCGATGTCCGGCGGTGCCTTTCGGTAGCACCGGTCTGTTGGAAAGATGACCTAACTACTGCCACGGCCACCAACTCTATCGATGGCCGTGCCACGGCCGAAACTTAAACAAGTGAACATGCCTTTTGCCAACAAACATGCCAGTACATGGGTTCAGAGAAAAGGTTAGTGACAAGTGCAACATTTAGCAACGTTCGATCGACACTGAAATACCCTAAGGTGAATCTGGCTTTAAAAAAAACGAGAATGTCGAAACTATTTTTTAAGAATGCCCATAACCGCGATTCTTGAAGGCTTGTGGCGGCAACAAAAAAAAAGGTAGGGGGAGTGAGGTGGGTTAGGCGGAAAGCAACACACGTTCAAAAAGCCGCAAGAAGACGAAGAAACGAATCGTATGGCCAACTGTTGCACAAAGAATTGCAGAATGCTGAGGTCTCCCTTCTCAAGCGAAAAAAAAAGAAAAAAAGGTTGTCCCTTCTGATAGCCTCCCGTGAAATAGCGCCAAATAAAACATCTAAATATCATATCAAATGCCTGAACATGCCATAGCAGTGCAGTACCTGCGGAACATAAAGCAGTTTTGATGCAAGGAACGCGTTCAACCTTCGTCTCGCAAAAATTGAGAGGTGATGTGCATGCTAGGTTGACACTTTTCAAGGTTATTGTGGAAGTGAAATGAGGACCACTATTACGAAAGTAATTCAGAGGCACATATATATGTCGTTTGACAAACTTATTCTTATGAATATTCAAGAACAGAGAGAGAGTTAAAGCCGACATGTGCACGCTTTACTTTTGTCAAAACTAGCCCCTGCGGTTTCAAAGAAACGCAACGTAGTGTTTAATGCCTGATTAGTACTGAATTTATCCATCGCGCTACAACGGTGCTGGACTATGACAACCAGGTGTCGATCTCCACACAGACTCCGGGAGTGGTGCAGCCTGTGCATGTAATTGGCAGGCCAGAACAAGCTATACGTACAGGGATGGCATTGTGCGTATTGCATAGAACTTGCTCTTGAGAAGATAGCAGTGTGGTTGCGTGCAAATCTTCGTTTTCGTGCTCTTGAGAACGGGGTCGGCAGCACAAAGGAGGCGTACATGACATTGACGGTGATCAGCCTCAAACATCGCACAATACCTATATTAGAGGATGCGCCGCGATTCAGGTGGTTTTCGGAAAACGACACCGAAAGCAATGACGGCATGAATTTTAACAACAACGTCACAGCGATAACGCCATGTAGTTCACGCAGTATCATACAGGTTTCTCAACCGCCAAGAGCCCGATGTAGCTGCATGCACTGCAGATGTGCAGGAGAAAAAGTTTGCTCAAATCAGTGGCAATGCGTCATTTCGCTTGCGCCACCACTTGTAGTAGGAGCTTTGGCCTCAGACTTGATTAATCTCCAGGCGGGGCTTTCAAAACAACTCTCGGAGCCTGCAACGCAAGAAGTCTTTAACACGGCAACTTCATCATTTCCTTGAAGCCTAGACACTGACTTACACAAACCTTGCATTTAAGAAATGACAAAGAAATTTTATATTAAAGTTGAACTCAAATACCATGTTGTAAGTACGCCGGACAAGTAGGTGCTTGGTTGTTGCTCTAGTGAATGATCGAAGCAGACAATAAGACTGCGTTCACAATTTATCGGAACCTATGAGACTGACAACAACGCAACCTCACCCTTATATTCCACCAGATAAACAGTAATAAGCATGGGGCCACAAAATTGTCTGCATTAGATATCTTCGATCAGTAAAATGTTGAGCCGCCTTCAACAAAAAGAAATAATAAAAAAAGAACATTCTATGAGCCTTCGGTCTAAAAATTGACAAAAAAGGTTCCGTAAAGCTATAGATGTCAGCTAAATAAATCTAACCTACTCAAATATGGGAAATCGCTGTCCTCGCTGTCCACGTATGTACTTCAAACTGTCATCGTGAATGTAAGTTGCGTACACCTAAAAAAAAAGACATGAAGTCAGAACGTTTTTTTCTTTTCCACACTGGTCTGTAATATCGCAGAATCAATAATTACCTATTCAATATTAAATAGCAATTAAACTTTTTTTCAGTGATTACTATAAATTATTACATTTTTATACGACCACACTCTCACCCCAAATTACCAATCCTATGTAGCGGGTGAGCGCAAATAATTGCGGATATAGCAGGCAAGCGAACAGGAGATCCTGGTCTTCACAGTGGGAGAACGAAGCTATCGCAGTAAATAAGTTCAGAGCCGAAGGAACTCCAAGTATAATGCGTTTTCTTTTCAATTTTCTTTTATGTGAAATGTGTGCAAATATCTCTGCTACGGATCGTTTACTACTGCCGAAAATATTCGTAACATAAGAGCAGCGTCCGCCATAGGTTAATGTTGAATGAAAGCACGCCCACGGTATAACATACGGCGTGGAACTGCATCCCCATGCGTCTTTATGGCTACGCCCAGGCAAAAGATATGCCGACACACGTTATGTCATTGGCCCCTTGCCGAAAATAGTGCCTACCTGGCCATTTCCGCGGCATTCATCGGATGGGCTCACGCCTACACTTGAAGATCAGCGTACACTCGTGCGCAGTAAATGGGTTCTTTTAGATATGCGGATGTTATTTTTTGATACCTAGAACTTACTGTAGCCCACGCTCATTGAAATGACGGTGCTCTCAAGCTACCACCCACGTGTTTATTTTATTTTTCTCATATATATTGCCAATTCCACAACATAAGCGAAGACTGTACGAGATGGCATTCATGAGTAAACATCGATTGCCTGGTTATTCCTATTCGTAATAAGGAAAACAAATACTTGATACTTCGGCAGATCACGATTGCATTTATCCATATTCAGGCCTTGTATGGCTTCATCTAAGAATGACCATAAGCAAGTCAATAGTAACAGCCTCGCACGAACAAACCTCATCTCCTTGCATCAAATTAATATATTATACTTTTTTTTAAGGTTTACAATTGTCAGGCTGCTGCTAGCGCCCTTTCCTGCCAACTTGGACAGACCTTACTTCAATGTAAATTAGAAAAGTTTCCGTCTATGTGACTACGTCATATTATTACCAGTCATCATCCTCAAGGCGATCCCGTCATGCCAGATGTGAAGAGGCTCTGTCTTATTGAATATTCTAACGGGGAACAGCCAACAAGACAAGACAAACGAATCCCTGATGAAAAATTTAGCTCTTCCGTAATGCTTTTAAAGCTTATCACATCCTCAGCAGGCTATCGACAGAAAGTTATGCAAGTACGTGTTACGCGTAGACGCATATATTGAGCTATGGTAAGAATCTCCCGAAAGACGCAGCGTCACCCCATTATGGAAACAATTTGAAAGATGAAAATAAAGCCTTCGAGAAGAAAAAAAGATAAAGCGAAAAAATAAGGAATGCCAACAATGAGAATAGTTTGCACCCCCTATCTGAGCTATCGATTTTAGCCATCGAGATGATGGGATCGGCACAGCGAGATACGGCTGTCTTCTACAGCTGCGGTGCGAAATTGCCTACTTTAGAGGTGACATATATGCTTGCAGGAGACAATAGAAATTAGTTATGTGAGGCAAAAGCAACGCAAGAAGTGGAAAGATAGATTATCTCATCACTCAGTACCAGGTTTAGCCAAATTTTTCCCATACTTATTTGAGCATTTTTAACTAAAAGTAGTTATCACGCGTCGTTTTTTCACCAAGTACAACAGGGCTAGCCTATTAGCACTTTTCCATATCGGCAAGCTTTACGCCTGATATATTCTCTTCAGCAGCGCGATACTTCTAACATATATTCTTCTATGCAGACGCTCGTTGGCTTCTGATGGCCGTTTCTGATCTATTTGGCGGTCGTCAATTTTGGGTTAAAGAATTTTTATTAACTATTCAGTCGTACTAAAAAAACACATGAAATCGTATAGACTGATAAAGCGTTGCTTTAAAGGTCTATTTTCATTATTTTCACGGCAAAAATTTTATTACACTAACAATGAAAATTAAATTATACTTCAAAAATTTTTTTTCAACCGAAGTTTTCGATTATGGGTCTGGCGTGGCTACTGCTTTTGGCTGCTGCCTGCTACTGGGCCGGTCGGTACAAAGCAGATATAAGTGGATGCTAACATGCAGGATTGGCCGGTGCCGCATATGGCGCAAACCGACATCCGATACCGTGCAAACCGATATGATCCGTGGCGGCAGGTGATGTACAGAGCGGCCCACTGTTAAAGGGAACACTGGAGCGCGTGGCGTCTGCTCGGCGCCACCGCCTGCCGGCGGCTGCAACGATTGTCGCGCAGGTGCAGTGAACGCTGTAGACATTGCTCTTTCGTCGTCTGCTAGCGTCTGCGGCCGCACTTCAGATCATCGCGAAGCAAGCAGCTCACGTAATTCGTATTTAACAGCAGCCACTTTCCTTCCAGCTGGAAGGAAAGTGACTGTATTGATTTATAATACGATAAGAGCCCTAAACACCAGCAGCAATGACACTGTCGTTTTTTGTTTGTCTTCTCGTTTCATATAGATTTGCCCGCTTCAAGAATGTTTATGGTGCACGTCGATTCTCATGATTCAATGATAGGTCGAGTGATAGCTGTTTATAAATTAATATGCTCTTTAAAAGCTCCTGTGGATTCTTTGTTCAGCCTATGCACTGCAGCGACTCGAGTATGCATTAGTACAAATGAGATGGGCACTACACTGGGAAAAATATTATCTAATATAGCTGTGCCACGATGAGACCTCCGTAAAACAAAATTATCACGTTGAAATGGCAAAAATACCTCAGTTATTATTTTGTTTCGTCTAATTTTCTTTCAGCTTTGCAATGGCTGGCTATTAGTTTGTCCCCATGCAGTCACCGACCAACATTAAAGAGGTGTGATCGGCTTGCTTCGCTACTATCCGTAGACCTGCAGCAGACGGTAGCAGACGACGACAGACCAACTGCCCACCGCGGTCACTGCGCCTGCGCGACACTCGTTGCAGCCGCCGGCCAGCGGTGGCGCCGAGCAGAGGCCACGCGCTCCGGTGTTCCCTTTAACAGTGGACCGCTGTTTACATAGGTGCGGTCGTGAGCTCCAACAAAAACGTGCCGACACCTTTCTGTCGTCGTCATTGCGTTGTCGTCGTGCAGTCATCATAAGCAGTCACTGATCACTGGTCTGTTTCAATGCTTGGAAAGAAACACCAAGGAACCGAATTATATGCCCTATTTATTATTATCTGGTATATATATATATATATATATATATATATATATATATATACAAACTTTAGGCCGCCCACACATCATATAGGTGTTCAAATAAGTGTTCAAATAAGTTACATAGCAAATTATGAAGAACAGCCCCTGAAGCAGTTGAAAATGAACAAAAGCAGCGACCTCCACGAGAGCGACGGTTCGACCCATTGTGCCTCTGTAAATTTAAATACTCATTTCCAGCTAGATATCCATCTTGCTTATTCATATGGCGCATTTTGTTCGTAATCAGAGCACAAAACTCTCCATGGATACACGCGACATCTCTCGGCTGTATCCATCACACACCGAACCAAATTTCTTCGTTTATGCAATGCGAGAGAATGTTTTCAAAAAGTGTGCTACCGCTTTCTCATTTGACTCAAACACACACGCTACACATGAGCAAAACGAGAACAAGGTGAAAGCAGGAGCCAACATTTCAACAAGTGGACTTGTCTTTTTGTATTTTTTTTTTGTCGCCTTGAAAAATATAAGCCCACTTGTCGAAACATTGGCTCTTGCTTTCACCATGCTCGCGTTCTGCTTATCTTCTTGAATTTTCATGGCCTGCCTTCCCCATGTTTTCCCTAGACACACGACACATGCATTTTTTGAAGTCGGTGTCATAATTCTCGCGTATTGATTCCGCTATATATTTCACAGAACCTTGTGCGGCGTCCATCGAAGGATCTGTTGTACTCGATTGGCTGGTTTTCTCTCATTTCTTTTCCTTTTTTTTTTTACAGCGAAGCTGTTAAGGGCTCACTCTTCGATGGTCGCGTCCGGCAATAAAAAAAAAACTCTCATTGACCGTATGCTGTATGTGCGAGTGAAAGCGCGCAAGGGAGAGGGATGCGCGCTTTCACGGGGAGCGAACGCACGGCGGAGAGCAAACGCGACTTCGCACTGGAAGGGGAGCGGTGGGCGAGGAGGGCGTCGAGGCACCCTAGACTGTACATGTGCGTGCCTGCTCTCCCACTGCGGCGCATGCACGCCGCCCTGCTGGCCTCTGCCGCCGAGTCTCTCTGGGCTCTCGCCCACCTCTCCCCTAACAGTGTAGACAACGGCGTTTAGCCGTTCCCTCCCGTAGCCAGCGTTTCGACAGCGGCTGTGTGCGGTCAAACAACGCGCACAACTGTTGTCGACGGCGGCGGCGTTTTGCCCGCGTTTGCACCGATCGCGCGCGCGTAGTTGGTGACGTCTTTGTGAAGAACGTGCCAACATTTGCCGTACACCCCATGGTGGTGTACCGTAGCGACCACAAGACCATGGTCTCTGTCGTTACTAAATAAATTAAAACCACCTTATCACATATATTTCTCATTCTTTAATAGTTCAAATAACCAATTACATCATGACGTTTCAATAGTCATAATTGAAGATACATTATTCCCACCATAGTAACAGCTTCCCTGGTCTATCTCCACCCCAGCGGAAGGGCTGACAGTTTTAAATGCGAAGCATATTTCTTGCCGGCGGCTCTGTCCGTCCCTCCCTCCCTCCATCCATCCATCCATCCATCCGCCGTGCGGTGTCCACACCCGCACTGTGTTCCCTTCCTTTCAACATCTTTATCTCCTTTTTCCCCTTCCCCTGACGCTGCGCCGTGCTCCCTATTGGGCAGCAGAAATAAGCGTCACTTTCTTCTTCAATAAAATCACTACTACACCCGCACTGTGCATGCGCATCCTCCTCCCCCTCCTCTCCTTGTCTCATCTCCTCTCGGTATTCCTCCTCTCCGACGCTCCTCTCCTCTCCGGATTGCGCAACGAATGGCAACACCTGCGGCTCCGCGCGCGATAATGCGAAGCAGCTTAGGTTAGAGGCGCGACGGTAGGCGCTGCATACTCCTCTGGGGGGTGCCACTGTAGCTCGCGGTATAATGACGCGCGCGCGCTCTGCTCCTCTCATTCTCCTCCCGCAACGCCGCGATGAGTGCCACGGACAGCGCCAGCGTCAACGCCAGTGTCAGCGCCGTGGACAGCGCCGCGGAGAAGAGGGCTCGAGCCGCTGCCACGAAACGGCAGCGGCGACAGGCCGATCCCGAACTTCGGGCTCGCGAAGCCGGTAGCTACGTACCTCAACCTAACGGAAACGACGAACTGAAAAGTAATGGGAACTTGAGTCGATCCCAAGGCTGCTTCGCATACTACTCAGGATTCCCCTACGGGAAGATGGTGTAATTTTTTGCCTTTTTTTACAATACTGCTGCTACTGAAAAGCGAAACGTCTTGTCAACAATACAAAAAATCCGGAAGATCCCACGCTCTGTAGGAATCGATGTTATGCGAAGCAGTGTGTGTGGAGCATACCAAGTTAACGAAACGACCATGGGAGCACCGAGGCGTAGGCGGATGGTTCATGACCTACGTGATACGCATGTCATGACCTATCATTTATGTCCAAACCCATTTCAGTAGTTTTGAGTATTAATCTTTTTTCGCTGAGTCATTGTCATTTTTGCTGAGTCATGGTCATAACTATGCTTTCTACCACCATTCTTCAGTGTTTGCTTCACTTATTACCCATGTCCGAACCCATTCCAGTGGTTTTTGAATGTTAATCATTTTTGCTGAGTCATTGTCATTTTTGCTGAGTCATGCTCGTGACAATGACTTCTACCATCATCTTTTAGTGTTTCCTTCACTTAGTGCCCACATCCGAACCCATTGCAGTGGTTTTTCTGTGGTAATCATTTTTCGCTGAGTAATTTCCATTTTTTGCAGAGTCATGGCTCATGACTATGACTTCTCTCATCACCCTTTAGTGTTTCCTTCATTTAATACCCATGTCCGAACCCATTTTAGTTACATACCAAGTTATCGAAATGACCATGAGCGCACCAAGACGTAGGCGGCTGTTTCATGATCTACATGACACACATTTCATGATGTTCATGTCATGCCCTATCATTTATGTTCGTCATACACTCTTGCCATACTATGCCAATTTTGGTACCCACCAAGTTGACGAAACAACCATGAGAGCACGAAGACGTAGGCGGCTGGGTAGATACTGTCAAAGTGGAAAATGTTCGCCGCGAAATGCGTCGCATTTCATACCGAAACGATGTCTAAGAAAAAGATAAAATAGCTTCCAGTCAAGCGCTTGCTGTACTCAATTTCGTCACCCCACACTTCAGCAGAGACAAACAAGCAAAGAGAAATCAAATCATTGCCAAATATATCTCTGACAGCAGCTCCCCTGGAAGAGAGCCAAATGTGCGCCTTGTGTTCCCGATGATCCCTTCTTAGCGACAGCAATCTAGTGTCCATGGGTGGACTTCTTCTCGTTCTGCATCTCCGTTCGTATAAGAAATGGTGGCGTCAGCAGGCCTCTCAGGCAGCCACGTTGTGTCTGCTATAGGCCCAAATGCGGCGTTCCTGCTTTATCTTCTTCGTGAAACATGAAGCCCGCTTATTCGTGCCGTATGTGCTGCCTTAGCAGCCGGCACAGCGCTTTCGTCACTCCTGACCCTCGGGGCAGGCGCACGAGCACCACTGTTCCATCTTTTTTGCTTAGGCACTATCAACAAAGCAACCATCCGAAGACGGGATCTTTGGTAGCAACACCTGGCCCAAGACATTTGTTTGTGTCAGCGCGAGAAAATCAATGGAAGCAAAGACGAGTCCCTGTTTTCCGCTACGTTGTCCTAAATATTCCGATTTTCTTTTCTGCTTTTGTATACTAATATTGCGCTCTCTAGAAGTAACGCTATCACTGGTTTGCGGCGCGGCTGCTGCAGAATAAACGCCTGCTTACTTCCGTTCTCTTTTTCGGCTGTCGTGATCAGAATGAAATTATTCTTTTATTAATAATAGATGTATGCATGTTTGTTGGTTAATGTACCGCTTTTGCCACGAAACAAAGGTTTCCTAAGTCTCCTCACGGTATAAAACGGTCGTGTATTTGGCAGCGAATATTTCTGTTCGTATGCATTGCTTGAACCAAGATCCGGTGGTCAGGGCTTGAAGATAAGGTCAAAATGTTCGCGTTGATGCAACATGGAAGCAACATCAAATGTATTCATAGAATAGCCGACGTGGATGCAGCTAGATATGCACGTGGCTCATGAATACATTTGCATAGAAATTGTAGTTTTGAAGAAACTACTTTCACCTTGTCTTCGCCTTCATAAATGCTGCTTGCCTTGCATTTCCAGCAGTATACAAACGCTGAATTTTTATGAACACGCAGAAGTTCTTTTGCTACCAGCGTTAATGCGGTAGTTGCTTGAGTCAACGTCTGCGACTATTAGTGCAATAACTCACGCGTCCATGAACTCACCGCTAATTTCCCTTCTTTCCTTGCCTCCTCTCCCTGTCATCTTTGTGTTCCCTTTTCCCAATCTCCGGTGTAGGGTAGCCAACCGGACGTTATTCTGGTTAACCTCCCTGCCTCCTGCCTTTCTCTTTCTTCCTCCTTCCTTCTATTCTGGGAACACATCAGCATAAAAGTTTATGCCCACAAGAACTGTTTTTGTTGGTATCATCGTCATCATCATCATCAGGTTAAATTTATGTCCACTGCAGGACGAAGGCCTCTTCCTGCGATCTCCAATTACCCCTGTCTTGCGCTAGCGTATTCCAACTTGCGCCTGTGAATTTCCTAACTTCGTCACCCCACCTAGTTTTTAGTCGTCCTCGACTGCACTTCCCGTCTCTTGGTATCCATTCTGTAACTCTAATGGTCCACCGGTTATCCATCGTACGTATTAGAATACCTGCCCAGCTCCATTTCTTCCGTTTAATGTCAACTAGAATATCGGCTATCCCCGTTTGTTCTCTGATCCACACCGCTCTCTTCCTGTCTCTTAACGTTAGTCCTAAGATTTTTCGTTCCATCGCTCTTTGTGTGGTCCTTAACTTGTTCTCGAGCATCTTTGTTGACCTCCAAGATTCTGTCCCGTATGTTAGCACCGGTAGAATGAAATGATTGTACACTTTTCTTTTCAACAACAGTGGTAACCTCCCAGTCAGGATTTGGCAATGCCTGCCGTATGCACGCCAACCCAATTTTATTCTTCTGTAAATTTCCTTCTCATGATCAGGGTCTCCTTTCAGTAATTGACCTAGATAAATGTTCTCCTTTACAGACTCTAGAGGCTGACAGGCGATCCTGAATTCTTGTTCCCTTGCCAGGTTATTGAACATTATTTTTGTCTTCTGCATATTAATCTTCAACCCAACTCCTAAAATTTGTCGGTATAATGTGGATATAGTTCGATCTTCATCAGCACGAGTTTAGTACACATGCCTTCGTCTACGGCTTAAGCATAATAGCGACAAATCTCGCCGTACAACAAGGAGTGGTCCTTCGTCGGTTCGTGCTGTTAAACATTCGCCACAAACGAGGAGCGCCAACATGATCCATTTCTTTGTTCTGTGATTTTTATTGAGGTTATAATGCACCATATGGGAGAGAAGATCCGAAATAAATTAGCCTTCGAATAAGTGCTGTTTTTGTCCATTTGCTACGCGGATTATGCCATACCTTTTCACAAACAGTTAGCAAACAGTGATATAAGACTCGTGCTGTAATAAGGCTATCCTATTCACGTCAACAGTGCCATTGTGAACAATTAGGTTTACTGTAACCAAGGTGAACGCATGAAAACTTGCGTCAGAAACAAACTTCTTGCACTACCTAATTGATGAAAACTGCGTATAAAAGGCGTGGACAATGCAAAAAAAAAAAAAAAATCGGGGTATCTTGCACTAGTGGCGCAAGGCTTAAGACACAGTGGAACTGATCCGTTCCTAGTTGGTTATGGGTATATGAAGTGATGTTAAGGTATACGAAGTAATGCCATGTGATAAGTGTATGAGCATTTCCTCGTGGTCCGTGGCATCGGGGAACGCCTCGCGAAGCACTTGCAGTCCGAGCACACGTAGGGGAAGTGGCGCGAAAGCTATGCACAGTGTACGGGCGGCGTGCAGCAGACGAAACGCCGGGATGACGTCACGGCGCATTAGCAGTAGCACGCAGCTAGTGGGAGCTCGGCCGAGCCGCCGCCAGAGATGCCTGCTGCGGTCACGGAAACCGCGAGCGTTCGGTGCTAATGCAGGAAAACGGAGAAGCGCGGTTAGCGTCGGCAGCACATCTGCGCGTAGCCGCGTTGGTGCTGCTACAATTTGTTTCTCTCTCTGTCTGTCGCTCTCATTGTCTCTCTTTCTCTCCCAAGGATAACGCGCGCTGCCCGCACTCTCTCTCTCTCGCTCTCATTTTCTTTGTCTCGCCTGAGCGTAGCGCGTGACGCTCCCCGATGTGGTTGCTAGGCAACTCAGTGGCAGGCAGCTGCGGCATCGCTGGTTGCCATGGCTACGGCGTGGCTGGCATTTCGTGAAACGCGCACGTTTTACGGCTTGTTTAAACAGCTTCGCTGTTAAAAATAGCACACCCAGTTGCCAAACCAATCTTGTATTTTCAAGTAGCGCTCATTCTTTGTTGTGCATACATGTTGTGAGTGGATGAATATATTTACTAATGTTGCCGACTCATCGGTGCCCAATTAATGCAAGAACTAGGCAACAACCTATACGTCACCTCTCTTAAGGAACTGCTACATCAAATGTATAGCTTAATTCCTTAACAAGTTCTCACGTGGCCTGAGAAAGAAACAACACAGAGATGAGTCATTACAAAGAGGGCCCTATTTACTTCATCGCAAACAAGGTCTCAACACGATCTCTCGCCCTCCTCACCCTCTTCTATAGCCACAAAAAGAAATCATAATTCGCCCGTTGCTCTGATATGCAGCGTGTAATGCAACCGGGAGCTTACCTGCGCATGAACACAGAAAAAAAATTAACTGGTGCTAAGCCTGTGGAAAGCAGAACTTTCCTTTTGCTTCAAACCGTATTCTTCCCAATTTATATATGAAACAGAAGAAATGAAGCATGATAAATTTAACCAGCGAACGGCGACTTCGACACCGATTTTTTTTTGCAAACGCATTGTTAAGGTAATGATTCCAAAACTTGCCATGTATTTGTTTCGTGCATTGTTCACACGGTTTGTCAACAAGCGACAAAAGTGCCTCACGGCCTCAGTATTGAAGCCTAGACATGAAGTGACTCTGATAGAAATAAAACAAAATCTACAAAAAAGAAATAATGCCGATGACAACTTTCATAAAGGTCTGCACTACCTGAACATGAATAAGGCCTAAGCATGGTTCTGATGTCCCCTGTACATCATTGTTCACCGTAAAGTTAGTCAGAACGCTTAGCTTCCTACATCTATCTCGCCTGTCGACGTTAAAGTGATGTGAGGAGAGGGTAAACATTTAGGCTAACCACTTGTGACAGCTTGCACATGGAGTTCTTTAGTGAGTTTGACAGCTCTGACTTGGGAATAAAACGGCCTCTTATCTTTCGAGTGGCAGCTGTATGCGTTGGGCAAGGTGCTTCTGATTCCACATTAAAAAAAAAAAGGCGTGCTGACGTACACGTAGCGAGGATTCGCGCTTCTAAGCCAAGGGATGTCATTAGCGCCGCCATGAACAAAATATAACTCCACAAGAGAAAAAAATATATTCGTTATCGCCACGGTAAAGTTGCCATAACGTTAGGGCGAATAAAGCGTTAATTTTGTCGACAACTCGTTTTGGGAACGCTTCAACGTGGCTGATGCGAATGGGGATAAATGTCATCGTGAGTGCAAAATGTGTTCGTAGTTACCTTATAGTTCATCGATCTAGAACGTCAGAAATGTTTGGGTGCATCCACAATGTTTTTGTTACCCGTCACATCATTTTATAAACCAGCTGTGACGGTAAGTTTATGAAATGACTTTACTTCACCACAAATGATTTTTGGTGTTGGAGTACTAGAAGTGCACTCACTTCAAAGTCATTTGCTTCTTTGTTCAAGCAAGGTCCTCCAATACCTCCTGTTCAAGCCGACACAAATTTGTAAAATTTTCTTTCAGATGCTTCGATCATGATGTACCAAGGAACGGTGGCTCACCGAAAAAGTTGTCGCAGTTTCACCTGAAAGGCGAAGCATCAATTGCGATAGCAAATTTGTAGGGAGCTATACGGAGTAATGATATTAGCTTTATCAGCTGTATAAACTTGGACATGCAGCAGCACCGGCAACACGCAGAACGGTTGTCGACGCCGTCGGCGTTTTGCCCGCGTTCGCTAAAGATACGTGCGGCGTTGGTGACTGTTGCCGGCGCCACTGATATAAATAGGCACTTGGTGCCGCAGCTAAACGCCGCCTCCCTTCCCTCCCCCCCCCCCCCCCCCCTCCGCCACGGCCTCTCGCGCGTCGGAAGACGGAGCGTTTGCTCTACATATATGGTGATTGTAAAGGAGGAAAGAGACGCCTACTTCTGCAGCCCTCCGCATTCGAAGCAACCCGGCCCCCATGGTCGACGCTCGACCAGATCGCCGTCGAACCTGTACCACGACACATGGACCCAGTCAGACAGCCAGGACGACGACAAGCACGAGCCCAACATCTCCACGAAAACACAGAAGAGTGGATCTTGTACACGGACGCATCTCCTTCTCAGAGCTGCGAGGGCTACCGGACAGGGATAGCGTCCGAAGGAGTACCATTGTCCTGGGGCTTCCATTACAACATTAGCACGCAACGCCTGGCAGAAATCACGGCCGTTGTAGAGGCCGTTACCATGCCCAACCCGCATGCCCGTAATATACTGATACGCACAGATAGTCAAGCAGCCTGTCGAGCCCTCGCGACAGGTGACATTCCAGACGCGCATTACAACGCATTAGCTAACCACTTTGATGCCCACCCTTCAATACGTGTGCGGATACAGTGGATACCTGGTCACTCGGGGATTAGAGGGAATGAAGTGGCACATGCCACGTCCCGCGCAATTCTCCCGGGCCCTCCCCTGTGGTGGCCGGATTCACTGAACCGTACCGAATTACTTGCTCTGGCACGTTCCGATCGGCGCGAAAGATTAGAAGAAATGCGTAGCAACTGCAGAGTTTATCCGAATCCACCCCACTCCATGACGCGACGCGAGGCGGCCCTAGTGCGGCGTGCGCAAACACACTCTCTACTGACCCCCCACATACAGCACTACATACAAGGCAAGGACGGGCCTCCCACCTGTGTGGCATGCGGTGGTTTCCCGGATAACGCCCACGTTCTGTGGGATTGTCCGGGTGCCCATGCAGCCATGCGCGGGAGCCTCAGTCAAATACCTACTACAAGAAGACCTGCGACCCTGGAGGAGTGGCTGGCGGACTCCTCCCCAGACATTATGAAAGCACTGCTCGTACACCTTAAACTTCTGGGCCTGTCTGAAGATTAGGCCTCGCTCTTTTTGGTGGACCCGGACTGGGGTCTATTTTTTTTAATAAAGTTGTTCTCTCTCTCTCTCTTTCTGCAGCCCTTAAGGGAGCACGGCGCTGAACGCGCGTTTGTTCTCCGCCGTGCGTTCACTCCCCGTGAAAGCGCGCGACCCTCGCGCCTTTTCACTCGCACATACAGCGTTCGGCACGCAGCGACGATTTCATCTCCATTGACGTCATACGGAACCTCACGGCGACGGCGACGGCGACGCCGACGGCAGAAATCTGCTTTTGAGTGTCCATATAATTGCTATCGCAATAATAAGCCAGTAATGCTAAAGTTTCACGACACATCACCCTTAACATGTCCCCGATTTTTGTTGCATATAGAGGTGCTCCACGGTGCTGGTTGACTAAAGGTGCGACGTCACGTCGAAAGGTGTGACCTAGTGCGTGCATCATTGCATGGGCACGTGACAGCTCTGCCAATGGGGCGGAGGTGGCGCCGCTGAGCGCAAGATCCCTAGATAAAACTAGTTAACTAGGTACCATAGCAGAGTGGTCCTTCGTGTTATCACCTCCTCGCGCGCAAGCGAGCGCGTTGAGACGCTTTTCGCGTTTTGATTTGGCCTTACCGAGGCGCAGTTAGAACGCAGGCCAGAGCTTGCACCGACAAGGAACGCGAGGAAACAATGGTTTCACCAAAGGGACTATTGGGTCTTCACTTCGTACACGTCAAGCAGTCTTAAGTGTCCCTGCCGAATTTTTTTTTATTACTGTAGAGATGTCACGGACAATTTTCTATTATGCAAAATTTCCTGCCGGTGACAAAATAAAACATCGCAGTCCAAACATGGCACAATCGCTTTTGTTGTAAGCAAACAGCAATAGCAGAGCCTTCGTTATCTGTATCTATTACTCAGCGGCATCTCAGAGGCAACCGTCGCTACCTATGTGCGCGACCAATAGACGAATGGACGACAGTGAATCTGTGTGACGTCATACCCACAGGCGAGGGCACGACAAGACAAACAGTGCTTATAACATAAATTGTTTTTCACAAAAATTTATTGCAGCTGGAATATAGGAGTTGTGTAAAGCGTATATAGTGGGACAAGCGACGACCACTCAAACCTTTTGGCACGAACATCAGCGATGCATACTAGACATGCGCGTCTGGCCACGCACTGCGCGACGGCCGCGCCATAACGCCGCAGACATCGGCGTGCCTCTTCCTTTTTTGTAATATTAGAGAACAACAAAGTTAAGCGATCTCAAACAAACGTGTTTTGTGGGATAGGTGGGCGCCGTCGGCACTCAGTTGACCGAGTCGACTGAGGCGGGTGATAGTGCACATGGCACCGTTAGTGTGGTGTTCTAAGTGTCGGCGGGTGTGCAGACGCACGTTGCGATACAACCGGTGCAGTGCAGTGGCTGGTTTTGTAATCACAGGATGGTTGCGATACGGCGACGCTCCGTCGCCTAATAGGTCCGCTTCCTTGCGCGCAGGCAGCGGCACGTTTATATTAAACTATTTCAAGTTTACAAATGCACAGATGGAGATAATTGCAATATTAAGAAGTAAACATTTTTTGTAACTTCATAGATATAGCATTTGAAACGAACTGATATATGTACATTTATTTATAAATGGACGCGACGTTCGAGCGTTTAATCACACGTTTCGCCGCAGTGTCGACACCTGTAATTTGTGCGTGTGTTTCAGTACCGATTTAAAAAAAACATAACCCATTATTTTAGGGTAAAATTATGCTTGTGCCTGTCATTCTGAGTAATTATCTTTCCATCGTCACGATAATCTGTGGACACTTATTTATTTATTTATTTATTTATTTATTTATTTATTTATTTATTTATTTATTCAAAATACCCCTAAAGCCCCTCGCGTAGGAGGGTATTATATAGGGGGTATTCAATACAACAAAAATGTTATACAGTGGGATACGTCAAACGCGGAAAGAACAACGCATGAGCGAACACAAATATAACAAAATAATATTAGCTCCAAATAAGACAAAGATAGACATGGAAGAAGCAACAACAAACAAAGAACAATGTGCCCGAAGTTATACAATAAAAATAGCGATAGTTTTCATTTCACGACTTCCGTCATTGTTGGTTCATGAAATTGAACAGAATCAATGACGGTGGCTATGTGTGATGGCAGTGCGTTCCAGTCAACGATTGTACGTGGAATGAATGATTCTGAATAGTTCAAGGTATGACACGCAAAACGCTTCACTTTGGATAGGGTGGTCACGTCTGGGAAGGATGGCAACTGATGAAGAAAAGAAGTCGTCACGAAGCAATGGGTGATGATAAAGTTTATGAAACAGTGATAACCGTGAAGCTGTGCGTCGTTGCAACAAGTCTGGCAGTTCTGCACGAATTTTCAATGCTGAGACACTAGAATGACGGGAGTAGTCTGAAAAGAAAAGATATACCAGGTGGGTTTTCGGTTCCTTTAACATCGCACACCGATTTGTTATAAAGTCCGCCGATTTCTGCTAATTTTGTTCTTGGTGGCACTTGGTGGCCGCGGCTATGTGCAAAAATTTGCGCCGCTCGTAAAAGTAAATGATATAAGCTCTGATATCGCAATTTATTGAAAAGGACGTGATTAACGGAACAACTTTCAATTTTGCCTACGCACGAGCCATAACGTTCCCCTTATTTCTTGGCAAATGTAAACTTTGTGTTAGGTCCACTTGCCTCGGGACACATGAAAACATAGCGTAAAATGGTGATATAATGGTTTGAGCCTGTGTTGAATAATTTTTTTCTGCGAACGTTTTACTTAAGTCACCGGCATTTGACTTCGCACACTTATTTGCCATCGTCACCCCACATTTTTTTCTAATCACATGTTGAATCCTATACAGAGGTGCTTTGGGGAGATAAGCACGGCTTGTGATCTTATCTGCGACTATGTTATGCAATCGTAGGTACCAATGTCTATGTCAAATGTCTGTGTTCAAATTGTGATGTCATTTGTGCTATGGCGAAGAAACGCTAAATGCTGTTCACAATTTCGTACAGCTTCTACATAAAGTTAGCAGCTAAGATGAAAGGAAAAAGGAATGTGGGCTGATCCCGAAGGCCGTGCTGTCTACCACAGTGTCTCAAAGCCAGTAGCTGTCACGAGGGAAGAGTGCGAGAAACTGGAACATGATTCACCCGCCGAACATTTAGAAGAGCTGGTTGGCTTTGCCGTGAGAAAAGGGGGGTGCGTTCTATCACGAGCTAATTGTAAGAGCCGCCGGGTGCTCTGCTGGAAAACAGAGGTAAGAAGCCGTGCTTTAACAGCATTATCTCCTTCGAGCTTAATGCACTTATAGCATTTGCCTGGAATGCTGATGACACCAACCAAAAAAAAAAAGTTGTTGCAGAAACCATCGAATATGATAGTCAAATTGAGCGAATAGCCTTTTGCGGAACGCAGAAATCAAATCGACACACTAACGATACCTCCCATGTATACTGCTGACGTCGATAACAGTACTTAAATATGGCCGCATAAGTTGCCGTCGACATGTTTAGGTAGATAAAGCATGGCAGAGTGACGACGACGGTGCTTAGAGGTGTATGGACTGACAAGTATGCGAAACTTATGTAAAGACATACATAAGGGGAGCAGAATCCTTAAGGACTCCGTACCCGTTATGTCACACTGGCATACCCACGTGCGGTCGAGAGTGATGTACCTAATGAAACAACTACTTTGCTAACGACCAACTATTTGTCATGGTAGATTGTGCGTGAACTTGGGCTAACTCAGTATTTTGTGTCCGGAAGCCCGAGCCCAAGGGATTAGCCACAGCAGGTGGGGACTATCGGCCGTAGACGCAGGAGACAACCATCTATGGCGCGTTCCGGGATTTTCGTATCTTCACTGTCTGGCCGAGGTGACAGCTGGCGTCAGGGTATCCAGCCCCCGAAGCGTCCGAAAGACAGACTTAAAAATTGGCCGCATATCTGCTTGCTTCGCTGCAAATGACGTCGAAAGACGATAGTCTTCTGCCGCCCCTGATACGTAACACCCTCTCTACTCCCCCCTCCCCTCTCACTCCTCCCATGATGGATGCAATGGAGCTTTTGCTGAATTCAATTCAAATTTCCCGCGTTCGCCCTGCTTACGCGCCATCTGTTGTGACCTTTTATTACTGTTGGCTTAAAGCCCGCTACAGAGCCACGGCTTCAGTCAGGTTGTTTTTAACGCGTAGCGTCTCTTCGACACCATTTCTAACGCGTTGGTATTTCACTTACTAACGTAAAAACCAGTCCAATGTGTATCAATTCAATGAACGCGGCGGATCACGGTTATGTAGATATATTTTGCCTCAAATAAGCCTCAGGTTTCCTTTGCGCTGTGTAATGTTGACGTGTATGACCACGTGCCACCAGTGCTAGTAGCTTAGTTCGTTTTGGCCGGGCGGTTGAATAGGTTTAGGCCAGGCAGTTGAATCGAATGACAGACACACAGATATACAAAATTTTTCGTGTTCATGTATCCCAAGAAAGACTATCGTCTTTAAAAACTAATGAAAGGCTGGAGATAGCTGAAGCGTCGGTATACACAAGCTTCACACACTCTAGAATGATTGCTGCCCTTCAACGTAAGAATGGCGTACTAGGGAGCGAGACTTTCAGTCTTAACTGACATAAATGTTTACCTGAGAAATTATGTAACCGGAGCGTTAACACCAAAGCTATATGCTACAATGTAAGATAAAGTATTTAGCACCAAACTGTTGCTGGTAAGCAATCACACAAAATTCTGAACCCAGCGTGCGTGTTCCTCTCACCGTGCCGTTTCATTTTAAAAGCAGAATGATGACTCCTACAGTCACTTCTGTTTTTCGGCAATTCTGCTTTACCTGCATGTACTCTTGTTCACACCACGGCATCGTTATGCAACGAAAGGGATGTACCAGCAATCGTTCATGACCTATGACCAATCACGCAGAGGTTCCTTTATCTGGTCACAAAGTGGTCCTTTTTTTTTCGCCTGCTCGTGCTGATATCATTTACTTACTTTCTTCTATAACACGATATATCTGATCGATTCTTCAAACAGTATACCGCGGTCGTTTCCGATCTGTGCTTAGATGTTACATCTTTGGCCATAGCGCGATGCTCCTAATGGGTGGCTACATCATATATGACTACCGATGCCACTAGTCGGAGAGCTGTTTGGATTGGTCGACGTGGCATCATGCACGCAGAAATCCCACGAGTACGCACAGCGCTCTTTATAGTGGTCGCTGTTTGGCCATTATACCGAACCATCTGTTCCCATAACGCCCCAAATGCAATTAGCCTCCCACCTGGGGGCAAGCACAATCGCATCCAGAGCAGGATTTCTTTATCACCCTAATCTTCGTGTCCGAATCATCAGCGCGACACGCATGCACACTTTTCGTGGAATGGCGTGCGGTGAGACCTTAACTAGATAACTGCTTCATCAAACCACAAGACCCGCAGCGAATGCTTCAATGTTATTTCTTTTCATTTCATTGCAGTTTTTACTGAAGAGTCCTCTTGTGAAGAAATCCGACGAGCTGCCAGATGGAGAAATGGTAGGAGAGGCTATGGAAAATAACTGGTTTGACAGAGTACAAAATATACCTAAATCACTAACGCGGGAGTTGGTCGTTGATAAGCTGGCTTTATCTTGGGAAAACGAACAAAATAACAAAATAAAAGTAAGTAATTTGCCGGAGGTGCAGTGGGCACTAACGGCTAAACGTTTAGTGAGTACTTTATGTGTGCGAAGTTTAACCAGAAGGGGTTAAGTGATATCCTCTGCACGCTTTACCTTTTAAAATTGTCATAGCTAACCAGCGTATTCCGGGAAATATAAAAAAAAATTAAAAAACTGACGTCATTAGGGATGACAGGTTTGTCGTGTCCCTAAGCTTGTCCCGATACTATTTAAAAACTTCGCACGTTCTTCTTTTTACGAACTCCACCTTCTCTTCATAACAGCTTTTGCGGAGGTTTATCTGCTGCGCCGTCTCATCAGCATGCTAAATGAGGTTTCGTGTACAGAGGGAGGCTAGGTAATAGCCGGGATGTGCCGTCACGTCAAAACCGGGTAGGCGCGCTAAAGAATAAAAAATTGGGAACACCAGCTGTTTTAACAGTTAACGGGCTGCGCTCACGAGTTAGTGAAAGGTGCACACCCACCCAGAAGCTCGAGAAAAATGAAGACCGTTAAATACTGAGAATGCAGAGAGATTGCGTGGAACTGGTCGAGACAAGAGCTAATATAAGGGCAAGTATAGAGGAAGAGGTGCGTGCCGTGCATGTCAGCGACAAACTACGGGATGGATTTTCAACGCTTGCGAAGAACAAAGCAAAATAAGCATTGGGAAACGTACCGCATTCATTCACTTACAACCCGCCCTTTCATCCCGCTGAAATGTGACAGACAACACAAACGAGTACGAAGCAAAAACTGCAATAGGTGGTGTCCAAACCCCATCCTCATTTTTAGAATCCTGATTTTCATTCACGAAGGCCATGGTCAGTCTTGCTGCGGGAAGCTCTTTGGAGCATTGGTAGCGATTCTGGTCATTGGACATTAGAGCTGGTGTCTGAATGGCTCCTCTAGCGACATCTGCGTAATCAGAATTGATCCCGAAGGCGGCTCGTTTCCGTACTGTGGGTGCTGGAACTTTCACGTGGCCGCCTAAAAGTTCCCGTCATTCTATCAAATCCAATCCAGACGTCGCCGAGTTGTAGGAGCTGCGAGTTGCGCCATTGTTTGGGTCCTCTCCATGGCTCCATTGTTGCACAGTGGCTCGGATGCAATAAGTTGTTTCCCAATGAAACGAAATGGCTATTTCTCCCCTACAATGAAATTCTGTAATTATTTGTCTTGTCTTTTGAAAAACATTTTTAAGTACGGAAATCAGGTTGTGAGTTACAATTGGCGGCGTGTTAGAATCTAGTAAATACGGTATATCCAGACACAGCTAGAACTTCCTCAGTATAGACAAAGAAAGGATGGAAATACAGGATGAGGGTAACGTATATAGACACCGCTTAGCGTGAGCCTGTGCTCTCCCTTGCTTCCACCCGACGAAGCAGAGCCGCGTCAAGTTAACGGCACCCGTCGCATTCTCGTTGCTGTCGTCAGCAGACGCTCGTGCTTCACCAAGAAACTTAACCGGGTCTCTTCCTTATGCAAATGAGAGTCCCCGCTAAACGAGATGAACCCGAGTCTTTTCGCTTCGCCTGAGTTCTCCTTCCTTACAGCGCGGGTCACATCAGGTCGTAAGTGTAATACGCATTTCTTTCAAGAGTTGCTATTTTTACGTGCACATACTCACTCTTTCTCTAATAACCCCTCAGTAATGACGCATGAGCAAGTGTACGGTAAGAGAGGTAGTTTAGAGCAACTTCACTTAATAGAGGTGCGCAGGGTAATTGTTGTTGTAGGGGAAACCGCCTCGTATAATTTACGGGATAAAAAGGCCCTTTTATTGCGATAGCAATTATATGGACACTCAAAAGCAGATTTCTGCCGTCGGCGTCGCCGTCGCAGCAGCCGTCGCCGTCGCCGTAGCCGTCGCCGTCGCCGTGAGGTTCCGTATGACGTCAATGGAGATGAAATCGTTGCCGCGCGCCGAACGCTGCATGTGCGAGTGAAAGGGCGCGAGGGGCGCGCGCTTTCACGGGGAGTGAACTCACGGCGGAGAACAAACGCGCGTTCTGCGCCGTGCTCGCTTAAGGGCTGCAGAAGTAAGCGTCTCTTTCCTCCTTTACAATCACCATATATGTAGAGCAAACGCGCCTTCTTCCGACGCGCGAGAGGCCGTGGGGGAGGGGGAGGGAAGGGAGGCGATGTTTAGCTGCGGCACCAAGTGCCTATTTATATCAGAGGCTCCGGCAACAGTCACCAACGCCGCACGCATTTTGAGCGAACGCGGGCAAAACGCCGACGGCGTCGACAATAGTTCTGCGTGTTGCCAGTGCTGCTGCATGTCCAAGTTTATACAGCTGATAAAGCTAATATAATTACTCCGTATAGCTCTCTACAAATTTGCTATCGCAATTGATGCTTCGCCTTTCAGGTGAAACTGCGACAACTTTTTTTTTCATTCATGAGCGATTGTAACAGAAGCATTAACGCATCCATACCGTAATTCATGCATGTAATGCTATCAGGTTCGCTAAATAATGGTATTATTGGTGCTTTTTTAATAGCATTAGTTGTTTTACCCATTTGTCTTATTTTGCATTACTTTCAGTTTGCACACGATGGCTGTCATTAAAAAGAATTACTAGACTTCTTGCACGATGCGGGATCACATTAATAAGTATAGGTTTTTTACAGCGAAGCCGTCTTGGCTAGGAGATGGGGTTTTGTAGCGTCCGCACGGAATAACTATTATCATCAGCAATGGCACGAGCGTCGTCGTACTCTTCCAAAGCTGGTTTGTTGGTGCCCTAAGGCTAAACCGCCTCGGAGACCGGCTCAGCGGAGCGCGTGGACGGGCCGGGTGTCGTTGTTGCAGGAGTGATGGCGGTGGAGACAGACCCAATGGCGCGCGGCATGATAGCCGGCGTTGGGTCGGCGATGTCTCCACTGTCGCCTGCCATCGTTGGGGGCGAGAAAGGCGATGACGTGGCCGGTGTCATGGTCGTGTCGATACCCTCGACGACAACATTGTGCGCGTACTCACACGAAAGAGACCCCTGGAGAGAGCCGGAGGCCGGAGACCGTGCGGTAGCGCATCGGGTGGGTGACGAGACGGTATCGGGGCAAGTAGAGGGAGGAAGGCTTGTCTGATGGAGGCTTACGGGCACAGGACGAGGTGCGGGTAGCGCTGGCGGAGGGAACGCAGGCAGCGATTCGCGCACCGTGCGGTCAGCCACTGGAAGAGGGTGGTAGGCAGCGCCGAAGAAGTTCAGGATGGACTGCCCGCAGTTCGTCGTACGGGCGCACGCCAGGCGATGGAACGACGAGGTAGAGCTGGAAAGCAAGCAGGCAGGACGTCGAGGAGTACCGCGTGCTTTAACTCCTGGATCCATATGTGGTTCAGCTCCAGAGCTGCCTCGAACTGGGCGAACCATGCGCCGACGTAGCTGGACGAGAACGGCGGCAGTGGTGGGTCGAACTGTGGCTCCGGCCAGGTGGCCATGGCAGCGTGTCGCTCGGTGGAAGGCGCGTTCTCCCGGGTCACCACTGTAGGAGGACGTGACGGCGGCCGTACGAGCCGTGCCGTCGTCCCTATACTCAAAAGGGCGAGGGCGGCGAGCGGAGCGGTGGCTGCCACGACCAGCGTGGGAAGCTTTCAGAACGACACTGCGCGTGCCGAGCTTGCGCCTCGAGCACGCGCTGTGCATCTTTATTTTTCACTACTGTGACAGCCGGCGCCAAGGCACCGGCTGAGAGCGCCTACCAAAACGCCCCGCGTTGCGGCGTCGGTGGGCGCTACAAGTATTTGCGAACGCTTCCCGCGATTTTCGAGAGAGGCTGAGCTGGAAAGCCGACTTCAATATGCAGGGTGTCCGAACTATCATGCACCAAGATTTAAAATATGCAGATGCCACGTAGCGGGACAGAACCAATGTAATGTTGTTTGCCGTTGCCTGTAGATACCCAGATTTTTTTGGCATTCCGCCTAATTACACAATTAGTCTTAACTATCAACTCTCAAATATTACAATGAGATGAAAAGTGTCAACTGAGAGAATTGAAGAGCAACATGAAAAACTCCAGAGACTGGTTTCTGTTGCTCAATACGTGCTACATAAAAGTGTTTTTTCGAGCGTGATAGAAGCCCGCGAACACACGCAAAATTGCCGCGCGACTGGCCGCTCGAGGCACTTTGCGTGTATTTGCTGGTAGAGTCATGAACAATTAATAAACAACAAAGTTGTGATTTAGCACATCAATGCACTTTTATATACACAATATGCTCGCTTTTCAGTCGACCACTGTCCAACAGCTTGGTATAATTACCCTCATAAGCGACTAAGCTTCAAGTGTTGGTGCTACTTTCTCCGCGCTGCATCACGAGACTTGTTTAATAATAATAGTATATGGGGTTATACGTGCCAAAACAACCATCTGATTATGAGACACGCCGTAGTGAGGGACTCCGGATTAATTTGGACCACCTGGCGTTCTTTAACGTGCACCTAAATCCAAGTACACGGGTGTTTTCTGCATTTCGCCCCCATTGAAATGCGGCCGCTGTGGCCGGGATTCGATCCCGCGACCTCGTGCTCAGCAACCCAACACGGTAACCACTGAAGAACCACGGCGGGTGAGACTTGTTTACCCTTTAATATAAAAGTGAAGCAAGCGTTGGGGTCCTCCTCGGAATTGTAACTTCAGTTTCATTGATCATGTGGACATAATGCCTCAAGATAAAATGCGGCTTGAAGTGCAGTTCACAAACAGCTCAATCAGGGTCCAGCGGCTTGTCAAGCCTGTGGAGATTTTGCTGCCAAACAAGTCTTTGGTTCAACAGGGCTGATTCTTGGGCTAGTTGGTACGGTTTCCTCATATTGGCAAAGCCTTTAGCGCAATTCAAAAAAGACAGGGAACAGCGCTGTCCTGTGTCTCTGTCACGTCCCTGTCTTTTTTTAATTGCGCTAAAGGCTTTGCCAATATGAGGAAGCCTTTGGTTTTCATCTTTCCGAGCCTTAAAAAGCGATAACTTGCGCTCCTGGGCTGTTCTTGAATAGCCAGTTGCGCATCCTGGCGCGTATACAGTGGTTTAACCGCCGCTTGGGTGGCATCATGAACACTGACGCAGAAAAAGGCGCGAAAGAAGCGACGTTCTGCGACGACGACATCGAAAAACAACGTGCAGACGCAGAAGCGGCGCACACTCGCTTCAAGGGCTGGCGACGACAGCGCCGCCGCGACTTTCTTCCAAAGCGCGTACGCGACGCGCAATAGGATGGGCCTCCGCTCGACCCACTGTAAAACATTCTAGAACACTGTAACGCGAGAGGCTGCGTTTGAGTATCCAGCGTCGTCGGGATAGCGACCCTGGCTGTAGCTTGGTTGATCACAAGCTCCGCTGTTTGATCCAGCCTTGACTAGTACAAGCTGCACTCTTTTTTTTTTTTAACACGAAAGTGTTTTATGCCGGGGTCCACCAAGACTTCACTGACGTATTTCCGTCACGGAAATACGTCAGCTTACAATGTACACGAACATAATGCAAAGAAAGAAACCAGAAGAAAAAGTTCCACAAACATGCAAAATTTGGAAATCGAACCCACGACCTCTCGGGCCGCGACGATAGATCGCCGAGCGTTTAACCCATTGCGCCACAAACGCATTTGCAGGGAGCTACACAGACGCGCCTTATATATTTAACACTCCTCCGTGTACCCGCGCTCTTGCTCGGGGCGGTGCCGCCGCCTACGAGCAGAAAAGAGAAGTACTGCATTATGACACTAACGCGCACGGACAGTGAACGCTTCGGTGGTCTCAGCACTACGACGCCTCGATGCCAGCATTCGAAGGGACGCTGGCATCAAGAAGCACTACCAACGCCACCTAGGTGGCGTTCACCGTACTCAGCACAGCGGAGCGTGGCCTCCGCAATTAGCTCTGAAAATGTTTCTGAAGTTGATCGCGGAGGCTGCAATTACGACGCGCTGTACGCGCTGATTTGACTCGGTGACGATTCAGTTACGTGCTTTGTCTTGCGCGTTGTATTAGTGTGTCAGTTACGTGCTTCGTCTTTCGCGTTGTGCTAGCGTGTGCAGCGTAGTGCAGCTTCCATATGCACGACGGTTGCTCATGGTCATCGACGTTGGTAGTCGTGATGGAGGAGACGTGCCACCAGGCGTCAGCGTGGGTGCATCAACGCCTAAGGGCGCTTTAGCCACAAAACACCAATAGACATTATATATCAATGTGCAATAAACATTACACTACTTCTGTGAAGACACGTTTCACTTTCGTGTTCTATACCGATTCCTATATAAGAGGGATCAACCACATTTTTTTCAAGCTAAGATGGTATTCCCTCACTCGTGTCGGTGTTGATGTTGGCGTACGAAAAATACGCATGCCGTGGGAAAATTGCTCGTCGGGCTGCGGAATGGAACAGCCGCACTCCGGGTTGCGAGACCACCACGCTAACCGATCCAGCCATTGTCGACTGATCATACGCGCCCTTTAAAGCGGGTTTTTATATGCATGAAGTAGACGCGGCGCCCGCCGCTGGGGCGCGCGATCACGCCATACCCCTAGCCGATTACAGGCGTCCCTTCCCTTCGGAGGAGGGAAAGGTGTGATGGCGTGTTCGCTCGCCTCGCGCCCGCCGTTTCCCGCCAGTTCAGGCCCGGCAGTCAGTTGTGGAGGCCGCGTTTCGTTCATTCTGCCGAAGAGCATGCTGCGTTGAAGAAACGGCAGCGGGCCTGTGAACGTCTCAAACGCTCAAAAAATCTAACCAACCCCTCACCTAGAGCCGTGCTCCCTCAAGGGCTGCAGAAGATAGCGCCAACCTTTCCCTTTCCCTCAAGAACCACTTACCTACCTTGGACAAGCTTCGTGTACACGCCTGTTCCCGGTAGGGGAGGCCTTTACATTTTTATTGCGATAGCATATATGTGGATACTCAAAGAGCATTTCTGCCGTTTGCGTCGCCGTCGCCGTGCAGTTCCGTATGACGCCAACGGTGATGAAATCTTCGCCGCGCGCTGGACGCTGTATGTGCGAGTGAAATGGAACGAGGAACGCGCGCTTTCACGGGGAGCGAACACACGGCGGAGAACAAACGCGCGTTCTACGCTGTGCTCCCTGAAGGGCTGCAGAATTAAGCGTCTTTCCTCATTTACAATCATCATATATAGACAGCAAACGCCACTACTTCTGTCGCGCGAAATGGGTGGATGGATGGAGAAAACTTTATTTCGTCAAAAAGCATGTGCGGACGATTCCGTGTTAGATGGCCATCAACCCATGGTTGACGGCGACCTGGGTGGCCCACTCCACGACGCTGGTCTGTACGACCGGGTCTGAGCTGGCCAACACGGCCTCCCACTGCTCGAGAGAAGGATCAGGCATAATATCCACCGGTGGCGACAATATGCTACATTCCCATATGATGTGGTCATAGGTTGCCAGTTCCTGGCACCATCTGCATTCCGGCTTAATCTCCTCCGGGTATATTTGGCTCAACACGTATGGATTGGGAAAAGACCTAGTCTGCAACCTTCTCCATATGCATTCCTGCGCCTTAGTCATCTTCTTGTCTGGGGGTGGGTAAATCCTCCGCTCCAGCTTATAGTGGTTTGTAATGTCGTGAAAGGACACCAGCCCATCTCTCGTGGACCTCCCTGGAACGACCAGCCCACCTGCTCGGCTGACGAAACCTCGAGCATTTATGTGAGCCGCCTCGTTCCCAGGATTCCCAGAGTGTGCTGGCACCCAGACAATTTCCACCTCCCTAGTCTCTCGTCTCGTGGCCCTATTCAGCAATTGTGCCGCCGTGACAGATATTCTGCCCCTTGCCAAATTTCGGATGGCTGTTTTTGAATCGCTGAGAATCAGGTCAGATTCAGTATTAGCTATAGCTAGCGCTATTGCCGCTTCCTCTGCAGTTTCTGAGGAGCGGGTTTTGACCGATCCAGAGGCGATCGAGCGTCCCCGTCCGTCCACCACCGCAATCACAAATGCGTCCTTGTCCTTGTACTCCGCAACGTCTACATAGACTGCCCCGTTGTACTTCCCGTACTTAGCATGTAAAGCTCTAGCTCTTGCCTTCCTGCGTTCCTCATGATGTATCGGATGCATATTCTTGGGCAAAGGCTTTATGTATAAGGTCTTGTGGAGTTCCCGCCGCACCTGAGTTTTCATGTCCCCAACAGGAGCCTTAACCCCAATACCGATCCTCTCCAATATGTCCCTGCCCGATTTAGTTTTCGAAAGCCTAGCGAGCTGCATCACCAAGTGTGCCTCCCGTAGTTCTTCCAGGGTGTTATGCACCCCTAATCTCAGCAGCCTTTCGGTAGGCGCATTGTTAGACAGCCCAAGGGCCGCCTTATACGCCTGCCTAATCATAGCATCCACCTTGCCTTTTTCCGTCGCGTCCAACTTCATATAAGGCGTCGCATAAACTATCCTACTGAGCACAAACGCCTGTACTAGCCTACACAATTCCTTTTCCTTCACCCCTCTTTTGCGATTGGCGATTCTCCTGATTAGTCTCACGGTGGCGTTGACCGTATTTTTAAGCCTTGCCAAAGCCTCCCTATTCTTCCTGTTAGTCTGCAGATACAGACCTAGAATCCTAATCGTTTGGGCCTCAGCGACCGGCATACCCCCCACCTTCACCTCTAGCGGGGGTGGCGGAACACAGTGCCTCGCATGTAGTCCTCGTGGTTTGTCCCTAACCACAAAAAGCTCGGACTTGGGCTGAGAGCACGTGAGTCCCGCCTCCCCCGCTAGCTTTTCCACAATATCCACTGCTCGTTGCAGTGTATCCTCCAGTTGTCCGTCACTGCCCCTGGTAACCCATAGAGTAATATCGTCCGCATAGAATGTGTGTTTTAGTCCCGATATCTCTTCCAGCTTCGGCGGTATCTTAATTAAGGCGAGGTTAAACAGGAACGGCGAAAGAACCGACCCCTGCGGTGTCCCTCTGGCCCCCAACGTGAAGGAATCCGATTTCGCTTCTCCGACCACAATCTCTGCAGTCCTGCCCTCCAAAAATGATCTGATGTAGCGGAAGGTTCTACCCCCTGGTCCTATGTCTGATAGGTTCCTCAATATTGCCTCATGGGCAACATTGTCAAAAGCTTTATTTAGGTCGAGCCCCAAGATAGCCTTGGTGCCCGTACCGTACCCAGGATCAATCACGTCCGTTTTCAGCTGTATCATGACGTCCTGCGTAGACAAATTGGCCCTGAAGCCAAGCATCGTTGCAGGCAGAAACTCCTTGTCCTCAGCATACCCCTGAAGCCTGTTGAGGACCACGTGCTCCATCAGTTTGCCCACGCAGGATGTGAGCGAGATGGGGCGCATATTCTCAATACAGAGCTTCTTCCCTGGCTTAGGAATAAATATAATCCTAGCATGCTTCCACTGTGCCGGGATCTCCCCGGCCACCCAATACTTGTTCATCAAGTCGGTGAGCGCTCCCACCGACTTGAAATCCAGGTTTCTTAGCATTTTATTAGTAACCCCGTCCTGGACCCGCGGCCGACGTAGTACGGAGCTGCCCCAGGGCAAACTCCACCTCCGCCACCGTAAAGTCCTCATCTAGTACCGAATTTTCCTCTCCCGAGTAGTGCGGCAAGCAACCGCCTGCCCCACCGTTTATGTAACGATCCCGGAGTTCCTGCATAAATTCTGCAATCGTGCCTTGATATTGATGCACTAATCTAGCTATTTGTCCCCTTTGCGCCGACTTAGTTACCGCCGGATCTAAAAGGTGCCTCAACAACTGCCATGTCTTTTTGCATCCGAATTGACCATTCATCCGATCACAAATCTGTCCCCACTGCTTGCACTGCAAGTCCAACGTGTAAGTTTCGATTTCTCGTTCTAGCTTGGCCATCCTCCTACGGAGGACTCCATTATGTTTTTGTTTCCTCCACCTCCTCAAGAGACTCGCGTGCGCTTCCCACATGTGTAACAATCTAGAGTCCGCCGTATAGCCCTCCTCCTCCATCGGAACCTCTTCCGTGGTACCCTTTACATCCTGCTTGAGCGTCTCAACCCATGCTTCCAGGTTCTCGATTTCCGCAATCGCGGTGTCTGCCCTGGTTTTCCGAAATCTGTCCCAATCCGTCACTCTAGGCCCATTTACCTTGTCTTTATGCTTCGCAGCACTAAACACCGTGGACAGGATATAGTGATCACTCCCCAGTGCCTGTCCCGTGTTTACCCACTTTGCAGCCCGGATACCCTTCAGAAATGTGAGGTCTGGAGAGGTATCAATGCTCACGCTATTGCCTATCCTCGTATGATCTTGCGGGTTGTTCAAGAGCGTCCACCGCAGGTCCTGGGCCACCTGCCAAAGCCGATTGCCCTTTGGGCTGGCTCGGATGTAACCCCACTCCGGATGCGGCGCATTGAAATCCCCCACCACTATAAGCTGAGCTCTAGCCGCTAGCCGTTGGGTCTTCATTAGGAGCTGTGGCAAGCCGAACCCCTTATCTTTTGGAGAACTATAAACATTAAGTATAAAGAGACTCTTATCATCCTTTCGTTTGGGCACAATCTCTAGCAGGACGTAGTCCTCCCTGCTGCAATCTATGGTATGCTGAATTGCCGTGGTGTTGCGATGGACTAGCACGGCTGTGAATACGCTCGATACACCCCCTGGATCCATCCCTGGCGGTGTATATGCCTTAAATCCCGGTAATTTCACCGAGCCACTAGCCTCTTGTAAAGCTATAATGTCCGGTTTACTATCCAGATTTTGTATGTGCAACTGCAGGTTCCCCCGCTTGCGACGGAAGCCCCTGCAGTTCCACTGCCAAACCTCAATTTGTTGGCGAGGGGCCATGATGAGGCACTAAGTTGAACTAACATCGGCGCTTGGCCGACTACGGCAGGAAGTCGTGCCTCCAATAAAGTATGGAGCTGCCGAAACATGTCCATAACCTGGGTTTGGAAAGTCCGAGATTCGTTGGTGAAGGCGTCGAAACGCTCCTCAATTTTGTCTAGTCTGGCTTCGATCTTCCCGACCCGAGCCTCCAACCTATCCTGTCTGTCCTCCAGTTTCCCTACTCTATCGACAAGAGCACTCACATCCGCCTTAAGACTAGTCACTTTAAACGCCGGCTGTGGCGTGTCCGCCGTCGACGTCTCTGCCACCCTCTTTGCATTAGTTCCCTCATCCGCCGGCGGCGGCCTCTTGACCGGCCCTCGATTCTCCACTTCCATAGCTGAGCTCTCCTGCACGCGAGAACCCGCGGCCTGCGCCACTTTTTGTGGGGCCTGCATCACCGGTGCCAGTACCCCTTGTCCTTTGCCGCCTTTAAGCGCGCGTTCCATGTCTGCCATTCTGGCTTCCATCTTTTTAATAGTATCGCCCTGCTGCTGCACCTGCCTTTTCAGCTCCCTCTCTCGAGCAGTCTCATTCGGGGCGCCCGTGTTTGGCCAGCTCACCTTTTTTGTCGTGTCGTTTGCACTGTTTGCACTCTTTCATGACTGGAACCTTGTCCTCCTGCTTTGCCAGCCCCGGCTCCTGGCAGTGGCGGGAAGGAACCCGACCGGTCCCTGCTCTTGTTTCCGTCTCTCGCACCGCTCGATGACCGCTCCGTGGGCCTCGAGCGCTGCTCCTCCTTGCCATCTTGGCTCTTGTCTTCACTGCTCTGCTGCCGACCCGGTGGCTGCTTGCGGGCTAGACGAAACTTGCAGTTCCGACTCCCCGTGTTGTGCGCCCCATGGCACACAATACAGTCCGGTGTGCACGTCAGCGACTCTCCTTCAGGCGGTGCAAGATGGTCCTTCCCGCAACGGCGACATAGATTAGTCTGCGGACGATAGCAAACGTCCGCTCGATGTCCCACTCGTCTGCAGTTGTAGCAGGTCTCAACTAATTCTCTATACGGAATCACAGCGTACAGACAGTTCCAGTAAGTGACTTGCCAGGGAACACGTTTCCCCCCAAACGTGATCTGAATCGCCTTCGACTTGCCCAAAGGTCTTGCATCCAGAATTTCCATGCCTTCATTCTTCTTCAGGAATCCTGCCCGAATTTCTTCCACCGGGCATCCGTCGTAAGCATTGTATATGACTCCCCGCACGGAGTTCTCCATCGCCGCCACGTACGCCGAAACCGGAAGGTCGCGACCGCCCAGCTTAAGCGTTTTTACACTCGCATATGCCCCACTGCGATGTATACACGGCGTGCTCACCGTCATCGTGTTGTTCGTCTCGTTGACCCGAACCAGGTCCTCTTCCGCTGCAGTCGCACTCGTCAGCTTCGCTGCCGCTCTCATTGCAGATCCGAGTTCCCTCGGTGTCACCACACTCAAGTCCCAATTCTTGGGTCTGCACACAACCTTGAAATCCTTGGCCGGCATCTTCAGAAACGGTCGTCGTTTCTGCCGCACCGGCGCTCTCCCCCGCTTGACTTGCTCCGCTCCGAGCGCCTTGCGTCCGTCGCTGCCCGCCTGCGTCTCGCGAGGCGTACTCTCGGCGTTGTCGCCGTATAGAGACTTCTTGAATCGGTCTTGTGCCTTCAAAACCGAGGTCCATTCTCCCGCCTCGAACTCTTCGGGCGTTATAGACTCTCCCTCAACCGAGTACTCCAACATCTTCAGCCTCACAAAGGCCCACAACCCCCAAGCACGGCCCCGAAGCCCGGCGTCGCCGGCGTCGGCTAGGCCTAGAGATAGCGTCGACTTGGCCTATCTTGGAGCCGCGGGGTTGAGTGGAAAAACCGTGGTAAGACGCCTAAAAAAGGGGGGTAAACTTGCCGACCTTTGGTGTCCGCAGGTGCAGGGCAACTTCCTGAAGATGAGTGCACCAAAAGCAAGTCCAAAGTAGAGCACGTTCCGCCGAAAAACGGTCGCAAGGCCGGAGCCCATGCGAAGCACGTCCGCACAGCGTCCCGAATCAAGCGTTCTCCCTGTCGCGCGAAAGGACGTGGGGGGAAGGGAGGGAGGGAGGGAGGGAGGGAGGGAGGGAGGGAGGGAGGGAGGCGACGTTAAGCTGTAGTAGTAGTGATTTTATTGAAGAAGAAAGTAACGCTTATTTCTGCTGCCCAATAGGGAGCACGGCGCAGCGTCAGGGGAAGGGGAAAAAGGAGATAAAGATGTTGAAAGGAAGGGAAGAGAAGAAGAAGCAGCAAGAGTCTCATCCGATCATGGAGGAGGCTGGTGATGGAGGCGATGGCCTGCTAGGGACGAGCTGTGGCACCAAATGCGTATTTATATAAAAACGTTGCGACGCGAGAGGGTGGTAAAGACTTCCGACGCTGCTCGACGAGTTTCCCGTTCTGATCTCGTCGATGATGATGATCATCATCATCATCATCGTCGAAAACCTCCGAGCCGCCCCCAGAGGCCCTGGCAACAGTCACCAACGCCGCGCGCGTTCGGTGCGAACGCGGGCAAAACGGCGACGGCGTCATTTTGAGTAGTCTAGACATGGATGGCTAAATGCACCTGCTTGATTCGGAGGTGCCAAGATGCGAGAAACGGTTGCCATCCTCAAGATGCGTTTGCATCACACTAAAGCGGTAGTGTTGAGTAAAATCGACAAATTCGGGGGGGGGTAAGTGGTTCTTGAGGGAAAGGGAAAGGTTGGCGCTATCTTCTGCAGCCCTTGAGGGAGCACGGCTCAGCGCCAATCGAGAGCCAAACAGTCTTTTTTTAACAAAAGAGAGAGAGAGGTGGATGGAATGGGGGGAGGTTAGCAGGAAGGGGATATAGAGTTTGTTAATTAGCTCTGATATTATAGGACCTGGGAACAAGAAATCAGGGCTAGCACTTAAAGATTGTTTTATTGTATCAATAATGTTATTAGTACACATTACCATTTGCCGATTCCGTCTGCGTTGTAATCAGCGTCCAAAGATGTTAAAGAGACACCTAATTTTTTGCATGTAAGATATAACCTCGAATACGCCTCTATGATTTGGGACCCATATCAGAACACCTTGATTCAAGTAATAGAAAAACTTTAATATCGCCGCATATCCACGAAGTGATTGATGATGAGTGGGCGAAGCACCGGGGGATCATTCGGGTATAACACTGGAAGCGTTCTCCGGAAGCCGGAGCTTCGCGTACATATATACATATATACACATATATATGTATGTATATGTATATGTACATATATACTGTACATGTGTACAGTATATACAGCGCTTATATAACCCTTGTGCACCGCAGCACCCCTACCGGTCTCCATGAAACCAGAGCTACGGACGGACTGCGAGGGACAAGGCTCGGCCCTACAGTGCTTCGCCCCTAAAATCAGGCTGCACGCTTCGTCTCCAATAATTAAAACCCGTTCGAAAGTGTCACTGAAATAAAAGCATTGCTGGCCTGGGAAACGTTAAGAAAAAATTGAGACTCAAGTTCTACCTCCGTATCTTCTATAATCAAACAGGCATTGATAGCCGAAACTGTACCTATTGGAGCCAACTTATGTCTCGAATCAACTCGACCACTCAAAGATGGAGCGTGAATACAGCTTCAATACGAACCGTTTTGATGAATCATTCTTTCCGCAAACGGGGAAAGACTGGAATTTGTTGCCAGAAGAATGTGTTTCAGTGTCGGATAATCACCATTTTTTTAGCGCCTGTGTGCGTCTTAACTTTGCATTGTGTCTTAACTTTGTTTAAATTTTCTATTATGCTTGAAAATGTTAACTCATTGTATGTTCCGCGTTGATGTTACTTTGCATTGTGTATTTATTGTTCATATATGTTAATGATTTAAGATATCTTTATCTATATACTCCCCCCCCCCCTTTGCCATAATGCCTTCGAGGCGACGCAGGTATTCCGTAAATAAATAAATAAATAAACAAATAAATAATATGAAAACAGGTCTTCGACCAGTCGGCGCATGTCGGCGCTGTGACAGCGCATGTGATCGTATTTATTTTAGCTAATGTTACGAGAATATGGGGGCATGCGTGTGCTATTACGGTGCCTTCAGAAGCCCGGCAAAGTGTCAGCGCAATGCACCATGAGAAAGAAACAGCATATATGACAGAGCTCGGTGTATAAAGTATGATGGCAAAGAAAAACAAAGAAAGTAGACATATAGTATAGAAATTCTAGTTTGAGTAAGTTTAATTTTTTTTTTTTTTTTGCTAGCGGTGACCTGTTTTTGCCATTAAGTTGTACCGCAATTGTTGCTTTTCTGTAATAAACGAAACTGGGGCACCAATGTATGCGTCAGTCAGAAAGACATTTCCATAAGATGATACACTGTAAGCAAGAGTGTTCCTAGAACAAAAGCGTTAAGATTCATCAGCCTTAACAATGTATCGCTAAGCAAAGTTGACCTCTGCTGACAATGGGGGCTTGGTTCTTAAGCAGATGTTGACAATGATGCCGGAGATTTTCTGAAGTAATGTGAAGTGTCTATTTGAGGTAAAATGGAAGTAACAGAATATGAAGGGTTTTTGAATATTGTAATTTTGGAATAAAACTCATACGAGTATTAAGCAAAAGCAAACCGATATTTTTTTTTACTTAAAGCTACAGTTGTTTGAAAGTTGAAGTCCGAAGAAAGTTACACATGCCGACAATAATATTTGCAAATCAGTACTGGAGGTGGCAATTTCGATTCGTCTTCTTTGGACAAGATGATATTCCAAGACTCGAAATATGTGTATTTTTCACGTCTTAATTGCAACCAATACTATTTAAAGCGAATTATGACAAGCATGTTTCTCACCATTCAAGCTAAACTCGTACCAGTGTAAAACAATACTGACTATCGTAGAATAATTTTCTGAAATACACAATTGCATCGAGCTTTCGTAGAGTAAAAAAGTTTTAAAAATCTGAATATATAATAAATTTAGTGACACCTTTGCGAGTGAGGATTTTCTGAAGGTGTACGGAGCTTTGAGAGTGGCTTGAACTTTGGAAGCGTTCCTGATCACTTGTGTAAACTGCACAATACCGTCAACAGACGCTATAGGACACGGAGTAACCTGCTTGCTTTGGGCTAAACAAATAAGAGGCTTCTCAGAGAAGAAAATGCTACGTAAAGTTTGCGCTGCAGTGGCTGACTCCTTTCACGCTAGGGCAGTCTTCTCTCCTTAGAAATAAAGCACTGAGGAAAACTTGACGGGCTGTTCACTGCGCATTAAGCTTATTGTCTCGCCTGGTCGCCTTTCTTGGTGCGTTTACTTCAAGCACGAAGAAGTAAGAAAGGACGGTGTGTTTGGTTAGTGTTTGTGCTCCGAGAGCGCATTTTATTCTGTGCTCGGTAAAGCACACAGATTGTCCAA
>NC_051157.2:57676855-57843858 GCF_013339745.2 Dermacentor silvarum
TTTTTTGCCCCATTCCCCGTGATGCCGTTGAAATTTGTGTTGCCAGGAGCGCGGTACTCAGAGGTTTTTTCATTATTGCTTCATGGCCGTGAAGAAGAAAACAGACCAAGGCAAAATGTAATTTTGCTTGTGAAGGAAAGCTTTGAGTTACCTTGTTTTGTATATGCAAATAAAGTAATCATGACATTTTCACTAAATGGTTTGTGTCAGCTTTCCTTCTCACAGCTGCTACTCACATCATTACGAGAATGTGGGTGCTACTCTATAATTGAAATGTGCCGCCTTTTCAGATATACTTTCCACGTGTGCAAAATATAATTATTAGAAATCTCACTATCATGGGATGACGACATGATACTTTTTGCAAAAAAATTTCAACATGGCCCGCAGGAAAGAAATATGTTGTGGGACGAACCTGTATACGATGCATTCACCTATACAAAAGCAGCATACTGTGTATTTCATTAATTATTTTGTGTCTTGCACATTTAATCCAAAACTACCAAGTATGTGCCAGCTTATTTAAATAGGTACAACTGTCTTGATGCATCGTGCATTATACTAATTCCTGGAAACTGCCTTGTGTAAATGACCTGCGCTGTAAAATAGCAAGGTGGCAAAGGTTTACACGTTGTTAACCAGTCTGTCCTTGAATATTAAAAAAAAAAGAGAATTTGAGACGAAATGTTGATTTCTGCGGAACAAGTTTTATAGTCATCGCAACGGAATTTCAGCAATAATCATTAGTACGAATATTACCAATGTTTGACTGATTAGCATGTAAATAAACAATCGTGGTTAACGGCAGAGCTGGTCAATCAGCACTCCATATCCGGTTGCTGGAAGCATTCTGCCATAGAATAGTCTCAAAAACACATACTTCGAACATGCCATAAAATGCATTGCTGTTCCAGTTGAGATATTTGCAGAATTTTTCAGCAAACATGCCATAAAATGCATTGCTGTTCTAGCTGAGATATTTACATAATTTTGCTGCAGGTTGTGCAGAAAGAATAACTGAAACAGCAACGCACTTCATTACAGATTCAATTTCTCTAAATTGGTGCCAGGTACAATTATGGCAAATCGGTATTCTTTCAGTACTGGCTGCCTTCAATATGCAATTATATGTCCCCAAAGAAATGAAAAAAGCTAATTAGTAAAATGTTGTCTCCAAGTGTATTGATTATCGTGCAAATGCTGTCTGTCGCCGCTAAGAAGTTTTCACAGCAATAAAATGTCATTTTGTCTCTAGTCCTGAATATTTTTTAGTTTTCCACAATGAGTCATGTCAAAGAAATTAGGGCATAACCCCTGCGGCCATTTTTAGGAACCTTTTTTTGTAATCTTTCGTATAGGCATCCAGTCTTGCACGTTGTCACCCGCGCGTCCTTCTGCGCATGCACATGAATTTTGCACATTGCTCTTTTAGGCCACCCATTGAACTTCACTGCAGGGCACTAGCGTAACTCACTGAACAGCGTTTTCAGAAAAATTGTATTTCGGAAGATCAGCCGAAGTTCAACAACTTTCCGTTAGCTACGTCGAAAGGATACATTTTTCCGATAACATAAGCTTTTATAACACTTAGTCGTAATTTCCCTGCTGAGTTATAGCAGTGCTTTAACCTTGACCAAAGCGCTAATATAACGCAGCAGAGAAGTTATGACTAAGTGCCTTAAATGCCTATATTTTCAGAAGCGAGTGGCAACCGAAAGTTGTAAAAATTCGGCCGATCACTTGAAATAGAATTGTTATGAAGTTCTGCTCAGTGAGTTACGCTAGTGCATTGCGGTGAAATTTGGTGGTTGGCCGAAGAACCAATGTCCTAAATTCATGGACATGCGCCGAAGGACGCACGTGTGAAGCCTTGCAAGACTGTATGTCTACAATAAAGGTTACATACATAAAGGCTACGTGTACCTATACTAAAGGTTACTATAGTAACCTTTAGTATAGGACACGTAGTCTTTTATTTTATAGGTGCACAAAATTGTGAGAATATGCCCCTTTATTAAACGTTACTTAAGTAAAGGTTACAATTTTATGTCCAACTTATAGGTTACAAATTTGTGAGAGTATGCCCTTTATTAAAGGTTACTTAAATAAAGGTTACTGTGTAACTTTTCTTTATAGGTGCACATATTTGTGAGAATATACCCCTTTAGTAAACGTTACCGTGCTAAGAGTGTATGCAGCAAAGAAGTTGCAAATAGCGTGAAATCAAGCGCTGTATATTTCATCCTTTCTGTGTCATGTGCTGCTTCGTTATTTCGTAGTAGAACCCGAGCGATATTACGCTCTGCCAGCCAGGAATTGTATGTCCTGGTTAGTTGTTGCAAAGTAGTTAAGACATAGACAAAATGAGAGAAGGGCGCCAGAATAAGATTGTTTTTGTACGAGCCCTGATTGTTTGCCATCAACAAAGTTCATTTCAAACGATAGTATTGGACACAATTTGGAGCCTTTCATTCCAAAGACTTTTCAATTTGCCCCCTCATTCTTTAACTAAGCTATCGTAAGTACTTCACTTGTCAGTTTATCTAATTTTTATTCATGTTTTTGGGCTGGCTGACCACAAATCCAAAGGTGCCTATACTCTAGCGTGAGTAAACAGACTTCGTCGTTTTGTACAAACAGCGTGAAACGTGTAAGATGTTCTTTTTGCGTGCACATAATGGCTCTTTTAAAGCTTTATTTTGTTAGCATACGTACGTACACTTAAAAGGCGTCTGAGTGGATAAATTATTAGCATTACGCCTCGGGTTAATCTGTTTGTCTCTTATGTAGAAATTAAATTCGCTTTATTATACATATATAAATAAATCAGAAAAACAAATGAAAATTCAAAGCGATGTAACCGGAAATACAAAAGGAATGCGTTTGCATTACGTTGCACCACTTTAGCTTCGAAGATCATTTTGAGCTCATTCAACACACGCCCTGCCTCTTTGGGGAGCGAAGTGCACTGGAGCCCTCTGCTTCCGGGTCCGAAGTCGGCTGAGGTGACGGCGCTGCTGCGCAGCCAACCTTTCCCTCTCTCGAGCGCCAATTCGAAATCGAAACTGCGCTGCTTTCTTTCCTCGCTGCCCAGCTCCGACTTTCGCTATCTTGTTCTCATTCGTAGCAACGCTGCCTTCTCTCTTTCCTTCCCAGCGCCTACTTTTCCTCTCTCGAGCGCCCATTCGTAGCTAAGCTCTCCTATTCGCTCTCTACCTCTCTACTTCTACATTTCCATATTAATAAAAATTACAAAATTACGATATTTCACTCCACTGAAAGCTGTACATTCAAGTCCACTGACTAGCCGGGGTCCAAGCATCGTCCCAAGTAACAACGGGTGATGGCCCAGAGCCATAAGCTTGACGCGCAGCTGTTAACGCTGCTGAGCATACAGGGGGAAGTCCAGCAACACGTCGCGTATGTCTTCGTCCAGCACTCCACATGCACATAACGTGAAGCTTGCACGATGGGTTTAAAAAGAAAGTGCTCTGTGTAGGCCACACCAAGGTGAAAGCGATGAAACAAGCTTTCCACGCTCAGCATTACGTTCACGTATTCACAGTACTTCAGTCTAGAGTCTACGCTACACAAAATTGGTCTTTTGTACTGTTCATTCAATCATGCCACCGATGGTCTGTTTTGCTGAGAGTTTTCGTAGTGTGTTTCTAACTTCATTGCTGAACAGACGAATGGTGTAGTCTTCTTCATGAATCTGCCAAGCCTTGCCAATTTGGTTTAGCATACCAGACCAAGCAAGTGTTCGCAGTTCCTAACGACGAACGCTTGCGTGAACACAGAAACGAAGCAAAAAGAAAAGCTACAAAAGAAGTGTGATCTAGGAAACTCACGGAGAACAAATTGGTCTTGTCTGTGCCATCTGCTTTTCGCAGCGGGTGGCGCTGACAAATTAGGCGTGCTCCGGTGAGATAGAATCTTATCCATTGAGTGCCCACGGCGTAGGCAGGAATAACGTACGAGCTTCGAGTTTTCGACTTCGAAGCAGCTCACGTTTGCGGTCGAGCCGAAACGCGATGATAGAAAAGGTCTACATCTTTTCCGCCATCTAGTTATCACTTTTTCCGAAATGCCGCCCGTCATTTTCTTTTTCCCCTACCCTCAACGACGAATGCCCACGCGCACGATTGTCTTCGAGACTTCACCCGTAGAGAGCCAGGAAATCTAGTTAAGGTCACATCCGAGTATCGCGTAGTGAATCTTGTCATCCGGCAGCGTGATGAAGTGAGCATGACCTGAATGTCGTTGCTCGAAAGGTCGAAGCCGGATCTCATCTTCGGCTGTTCCTCCATGACACGATGTGTGAGTATATGTGTAAAAGAGCGGAAGAAAGGATAATTGAAAAAAAAAGGAATGCCAAAAGTCGGTGCTTCCAATGTTCTCGATTCTGCTCAAAATCTACAGATAGCTTGAGAATTACGCATTACTCTGCAAAAGTGTATAAACAGTATTATTGATAAGAAACTAAGCATAAACATCTATAAGATTACTCGGCATCGCCATTTGCCCTGTATACAGACTATTGCAGCAAACTAGCTATCCAAGCGAAGATACTGGCAGTAAAACATTTATCGGAAAGTTGAAATGACACGCATTATCTACAAAATCAGATCCCATCACTCTGTGCCCGACTAAAATGCGTATTTTACAGAGATATGCTGTGTAATCCCTGTTTCGTGCCTATTTTGTTTACCATAATATGCATCGCGAGCGTACGGCACTTCCCCTTAGCGGTGGAAGTAAACTGACTCTGAATTCGACTCTTCTTATATAGCTCTTCCTCGGTGTACTTTTCGGTCAGATAATTATTTAAAGAGAACTAGCGATCACTTGAGACGTCCCAGTTCCATTAACCCACTTCCATTATAAGCATGGTATAAGGTTACGTTTAAAAGGTGTAATCTTTAAAAAGCTGTATTCTTTAAAAGGTGTAAGGTGTAAGCAGATAATAAGAATGGGCAGCGGCGGACGAGAGCAGGAAGTGGTACGAAGGGGCCGGAAAGCTGATAGAAAGAAAACATTTACAACCTGGACGCAGTAAGCGGGTCCGCTGAGCTAGTTGCATTGCTTGCACTGAGTGCACGCAAATATATATAAATAGCTAATGACGGCGACAAAATCATGGCAGAGGTAACAGTGGCACGACGTGGGGACAACGGCGAATGACGCATGTGCCCGGCAACGAATTCCTGGAGTAGGGCAAACAGTTAAGTTTACTGCATTTGCTTTGTTTTTTGTAGCTGATTCTTTGGCTAGAGAACAATGACGATGATAAACTTCACTAGATGTGAAATTCGCGCTATAGTTGGTTATTCATGATCGTCAAATACAAGGACGTAAAATACACGGGACGAATGCAAAGACGGAACACAACGCAGACGGTTAACTGGGTCTTGTAAAGAATATCGACACCTTCAGATGTGCAGCACTCCCTGTCTTCTTTGGGTACCTTGCTGGAGGCTTGTCTAACCACTGATAGGAGCTCCGGTCTTGCCTTGTTCGGTGCCAAAGCATACTTTGTTACTAAAGTCAATACCGTGCTTACTTGGTCCAGTATATAGCAGAATCCCGTCTTCTGTGTGTACGGTGCATCAGCATCCGCACTTACCTGTTCATGCAGCTACACATCATTTTCATGCAGGATGAAGCTCAGTGTTCAGTGAGGCAATACCTGATCCTAGCGGATTAGAGGACCGAATTCATGTGGCAAAACTACCCACTTCAACGGCGAGCACTGTTCTCTCGCCAACTGCCAGCTCGTAGACACACCGTACACACATAAGACGGGATTCGACTACCGGACCAAGTGGGCACGTTACTGACGCTAGGGCCAAAGTACGCTGTGGCACTGAAGAAGGCAAGACTGGAGCTAAGCCAACTCTAAATTTCCTATTCAAGTACATGTAACATCAGTGCTGTTTATTTTAGACAACCGCTGAACCAACTTGAATAATATTTGTTGAAATAAATAAAAAAATATATAATTAACCGGCTGTAAACAGAACAATTTCTTTTTAGGGCCTTGATTTATTTACAAATACTGCCTGAAGTTATATTTCAAACGTATTCCAGCCCGAAGTTCGCAAAACCTGAACTTTGTGTAAGAAACAGATATCACAGCTCTGTAAACTGCATCTTGCAGGACATCTAAAACGCACAACTATGACATATTTGTTAAAATGCTTACGTGATTTCTGCAAAAGTACTAAATGTATGGGCATATATGGCATATATGATCCTAGCATAGTGCATCAAACTTGTCCACTTTCCGTGTCTCAACAGGTCAAAGTTCGAGAACTATATAACTTTTTTATTGCTCAGTTATGGAGATGTAAACTTGATTCGTGAAATTTTTTATTGATTTATAATACCTGTAATAATATGGCCTAAAGAAAAATTTTCTTTGAACATTCGGTACAGATTAACTTTTTTTTTCATGAAAGAAACAAAATAGCAGCTTTGATAGCAGCTTCGCGACAACATTGCTACACATAGATTTCAACGTGCCCGTTGGCCCTACGAAACTTTCTTCCAAGCCAAATCTTGCTCTATTATTCAGGAAATATTATCCATGCTTACATGGTGACTTCACGGTTACATTGATTCCAAATTCGAACTTGTACACATTGGTACCTTACTAGGATCACGTGGGGCATTAACGGTACAGTGCCTTTACGCCATTCTTCTTGTTGGTAATTCAACTACCAGTTTTGAAACACCTTGCGCAACTTTCAATAAATCAATCTCCGCTCACTCAGAGAATTATTACATCTAGTCCTCATATCCTGCAGCAACCTCTCACACACCATATGTAATCGCACACAGCCGTCATTGCGGAAAAACAGAAATTGCTGCATTGAACAAGTTGCGAAAAATGTATTGTGAAACACACTCACAAGTAATCACCGAAGATTGCCTTAGGAATAAACGACCTCGCCACCAAATCGATGCTCCGCAAGAAAATAAACAGCGTGACCACGTGCAGCCGCTGTCGAGCTCTCCACAATGTGCCTCGGTGTGAAGATATTTGAGTTTGTTTATTGCATTTCGGTTTGCACAGCAAATTTCTTTCTTTGGGTTGTTTCAAATGCTGGTCATCGACTATTCTTAAGAACATTGGCGGCAGTGTATAAAATAAGCGATACTATAAAATTCAGCCTGTAATTCATTTCTAATTACGTGTTCCAAAGGGCTTGCGATTGTTCTTCACCATTAAATATTAAACAAAAAAATAAAGTTGTTAGAAATAAAGATAACCGCATTGGGAATCGAGAAGTTACTAGAGAGGAAAGGCGGAGCAGTTGAAAACTTCGCAGAAGTTCGTTGGAACGTATAATTTCTATCTTAGTGCTGTTTCATCACTCAATGGCACATAGCCGCCTGTTACTTTATAAAGTTCTCTTGCCCTGACGTATGTGCACTATAATTCAAAGAAACAAACCAAAGACTATAGAGAGCTTTCACACTTAGTATCGATAATTTGTTCCCTTCCCATCGTGGCCATAGGGTTAAGCGAGGAAGATATATGTGTAAGGAAGGGCGATACAAACTCAACTCAGATCAATTCCCCATCTCTCGTCGACTTTCATCACTGCTAGTGAACGGTGCGCAAAAATGTGGTGGGCGACTGTGGTCTCACTTTTAGAAAACTGCGCCAGAACTTTCAAAGAGAGATAAGAGTTGGTATAATATAGGATTTCTTTCGCTGGATTCTATTCACTTTTTATAGCTTACTAATCACGACCGGCCGATCTTGGGGATAACGTATACGCGGAGCGTTGCTCGAACAGACACAATATATTTAAATATATACACAGGACAGAAGGAGAGAAGGAGGTAGTCAACTAACAATTATTTAAATGGTATGATGAGCCTATGCCTAGAGAATAAGTATGTTGCTGTATGTTCACCTCACTTCTAAATGCTGTATGTGTTGTTTTTTTGACCCTGAACAAAAAACCTGATTTCAGTGACCACTGACCCCTTTGACAGAGTGTTTTCTTTCTCTTGCTTCTCTCTCCAGTAGGCAGCGCTAATAACTCATAAAACTTTACAACATGCATTAGGGATGAAAACATCGTAACTGGCAAGCAGAAATCATATATATATATATATATATATATATATATATATATGAACGAGAAGAAAGGGAACCGAGGGGCCCGATTTTTATTAATCATAAGACGCCAACAAACAATGACACCAATGACAACATAGGGGAAATTACTTTTACTTACTGATTGAATTAAAGAAATGATAAATTAATGGGAAATGAAAATGGATGAAAAAAAAAAAAACACTGTCCGCAGGTGGGGAACCAACCCACGTCTTCGCATTACGCGTGCGATGCTCTCACCATTGAGCTACCGCAGAGCCGTTTTCCCATCGACTTTCTGGGGTATTTATGTTTTACAACTAGAACTAAGCCTGGGAGTGTTAGCCAGCGCCACCACTCACAAACCTTGGGGCGGATGTGGAACATCCTTTCTGCCGAAGGCGTCACGAGCACGTGATCTTTTTTGGCTGATGGCAACTGGTCAATAAACCAACATATGCTACCTGAAGGCATCAATGTTGCCGGATTCGAGCCCTCGTTATGTAATGAACGAGAAGAAAGGGAGCCGAGGGGCCCTTCCTTTCTCTGAACTCCTTCCCAAAAACAGGCTAATGAGCCGTCGTTATCTCAAAAAAACGTATATTCATATTCATTGTATACAAATAAAATGTGTATGTTTACGCGAAAAAAAATGTGCACAGGAGGGTAATGAAAAAGGCGGTAACGCTTTTATTGAAGCTTCGGTGCCGCGTATCCTCTTAATACTTCTACAACGCAACGACGGAGCTCTACTGTGGTCGGGAGAAACCATGACAACGAGTCTCCGCCGCATCCAGCTGACAATGTGAAACGCAGCCGTCCTCTAAACCGCTGAGCTGTGAAGAAAGCTAAAACTGCTGAGCGGTGGGATTATGCTCTCTACCCCTTCTCCCAATAAAAAAAAGTGGGTACAACAGTTCGCGCCGATAGTGCTGTGTCATGTTGGAGCCGCTTCAAACAAAATGTTGCTGATGTTATAATGGCAACGTGTGCAACGTATGAAGTGAGAACGGCCTAAGAATTGCGGCTAGATTGGTGAAAGGCGCTAGACAGTTTGGAAAACAGACCTCATGTCATGAAGCCAAAACTTATATATATATATATATAAGCAGTTTAAATTCACTTCCTTGTTTAGGCACGAATCACCTTAAGCCTGCATTCCGTGCGGGAACCTGTTTCCAGGTTGCCACAAAACATTATTGTTGTTTGGTGCCAAGAAAGATCGTAATCTTCTCCCAGTGTTCCGTTGCTCACTGGATCGTCCGAACCATATATAACGTACAAATTGATTCGGTACATGCCAAGTGAGATTCGGTGCTGATATCTATCCAAGAACAAGATGACTGAGCCAACTTAGGCATCTTTCGAGCCTGTCAAAGCCCTTTCTATGTAACCCCCCCCTTTTTATTTATAGTTGCTTACTTTAAATTTTGGTGTGATAGATGTCCTCAGGGATAAATTAATAGAAGCGAGACAGAAACATAAAGGCTACGTACACAGAGAGAGAAAAAAGTGGAAAATGCAAGGAGGTTAACCGGAAGAAAAGCTTTTAGTTTGCTACGCTGCACTGGAGGGGAGTGAGGTGGAAGGAAAGAGGGATGGAATAGCGGATAAAAAAAGAAATCCACGAAATAAATATACTGGAGGGGCGGAACACCCGGGAATATCAACGTCTCTCTGATAGGCCACTAAAATGTAGCAACTTCATTCGAGCCTTGAACTTCTTATGGTGCTACGGTCGTATAGACCGGCATTCTACCTTGAAATGACGATCATCAAGGATCATCATTCTAGCAAACGTTAGAGGTGCACAGAAAAGTTGCTTGGGCCGTGGGCTAACGCATCATTAAATAGCGATCGCATCTAAAACCTTTGTTACCCTTCTTCACTGAAAGTGACATTGTATATCTGTACCAACACTTAGGATGTCCTCTTGTGTTTATTTATCTTCTATTACTCAATTTAATTGATTGATCTCTGTTTAATTGCAAAATGTGAACAATATGCCGCTTTGTTGTATTTATTTTTCTATATTGACCATTTAAATATGTTTACAAATATGCTTCAATGCCGGAACACTTTCTTGTATCAACTTATATTATCATCCTGACCGGCGACTCAATAGATACCAACATTTCCAATTCCATTCCAAATAAGTCCTTCACTCACGCCGGCATTCCAGGATTGTCGGCTTCGAAAGCGGCTGATCGTCCAGACGGACTAACGTGGTCGCGGGGACCACATGTGTGCGCTGTACCATGCACAGCGCGAGAGAACGTATTCAGTAGTTACCTCGCTGCCACTGTTGTCAAAAGCAGTACTGCCGTCCATTGCAATGAGGAAGCAAAGGATTTGGCAAAGCAACGTCAAATCACAGACGGGAAAGGAATGTTGCCTAGGTGCAGGATAGTCCAAATGGGGGCGTATTCGAAGTGAGAGTTCAAGGCAATACGGACGTTTGTGATGGAAACTTCGTGCATTTCCCTGGTGCCATCTGTCCTTGACAGGGGGATGCATGGGCTCCTGCACGCCCTCTTCATTCGCAGATCAAGCAGCACTGGCATGCTTGTTGCGAAATGTGCCACAGTGGCTTAGAAGCCACTAAAACGGGCCATCGTAAGGACGTCCGTAACGATTTAATACATTCTACCAGGCAACATCGACAGCTGCGGAGCTTGCTGCTCTTCGTTGCGCACTTCGTGTTAATAGTGAATAACCCCACCTAGAAATTGTGTGTTCAGTGATACTAGGACACAATAAAAATGACAGGCAACAGTTTTAGACTTAGTCGACGTTGTCACTTAGGCAACTTAGGCGACGTTGTTTCGCATTTAAATCGGGAGTTACGGGAAAATATGCGAAATATATGAAGACAGCTCTGACCTGGAAGTGAGCGCTGTGCTAATGCGTCTGCGCAATCTTCGTTTTAGGTCTTATTTTACTGTTACAGTTTTTGTGGACGGGCGAAGTCTTAGCGAAGCTTCAGGAGTCTCAAATTTGAGGGAGTACAATATACGCGTTCAGGCTAGTAGTGATCTTCAAAAGGCATTGGCAAAAAAAAAAAAAAACATAACGCATTAACAGGTCTTCCGCCTTACCTCGTTTCTCTATTTTATTCTTACCAAACCAGAAACAATCATTTCGGAAAAAAACAAGAGTTGTTGTCCACTACAAAGATAATTTCGATGCCGAGACGTATGGAAACTAGTAGTAAGAAACTTAAAACATGTATAATTCGGAATATAGTCAGCTTTGCACACAGCACTGATACTAGCACTCAGTGACTCCTATAGCCTATGCTGCATGAAGTGTTGCGGTACGCCATTGAAGCTATTTCCACAAAAATACTATTGACAAAAAAGGTAAATAAGGCGTTGTGTTCAAATCAGAAACTCTAATCTCTATGCACTGGACACAAAGACTATTTCCCCTTCCAATTGCCGAACATTGCACCTTATCAGAATCTGTACGAAGTGTAAGAATACTTTCGTTGGAAGATGATAGATCCCGCTTGGAAACAATGATAATTTTTATCTTACGATCTTATCATGTGCACCGTGCAGCGGCTCTTCTATGGGAATCTGACAATTAAAATACAGTTTTCTACATTATTACCAGTAACAATTGTGTACTGTTTCGTGTATTATTATTATTAATAGGTATGTATTGTAATTACATTGGGACGAATAAATATTAGGGGTAGGCGAATACAAAATTTTCAGAACGAATCGAATAGTTCTGGCTATTCGATTCGTACTTGATTCGAGAGTTCGCTATTCGAAGTTCTCGAATATATCGTTTCGTTCGAGTACTAAGAGACTAAGACTTTCTAAAGTCGCCAGGACGAAAGGCTGATGCAAGAGGAGTGTCTTCCGAATTAATCTGTTTCAGGGAAACCGTAGTTGGGCAGACGCGCAAGTTGCTGAGCGAGCGCAGGGAGGAAATTATTTATGCACGATAGCTTCCAGTCATTAAACAAGCATGTCTCGACCTCCCTTGATCTCCCTTGGTCAAGGGGCCAAAGTTCGGGGCTGATCTCATAAACCCAGTTGTTCTCCGGTTTAGACGTCTCTCCAGATTTAGGCAAATCTATTTTATTTGGGTAATGTGACCATGCTTGGATCTCTTTTAAATGACGTGCGGTACTGTATGATGATGCGCTTCGCTCCTTCAATAGTTACTACAGTTCTATGCATCTGCTGACGTGCTTTGTGTTTGTTGAATTATTGTCACTATCATAGTGGGTGCCAGATAGAGTCGCAATTCCGTTGTCTCATTTACAAGCTTTTTCAAATGAGCTAATCCCAATTGATAACTGCATTAAAGGAATCAAATACCATAAGTAAGCCTTTTGATGCCTAACAGCCTACAGAACAGTTTCTATCTTTTACTTTCTTTAGAATTAGTAATAAGATATTCGACATGTGAATATATATTCGATGTTTTTTAATTTGCATTCGATTCGATTCGGAAATTTTGGTGTTCGCACACCCCTATTAAATATCAGTTGTCCATACGGCTCACGTTTTTCAAACGTTGCACTAATATGCGATGTTAGTGAAAAGCTGTACCGCGCATTATAATCCATGTGAATTCATTACAGCAGTTATGCACGAAAATACTCCTTTCGTTTGCTCTCAGGCCATCCATGAAAATGTGGTTATTGAAAATACAATAGTTTATATAGGCGATCAGTGATAGCTTATATGCAGTGGGTCACGCCACGATGCGCATTTTTTTTCAACGAGTTGGTATACGTGTTTCACCTTTATAAGGGATTGTATTTCACGTAAGCCTTTCAGGCGCCTTGTACATAAAACTACAAGCAAGTGCTCTTTAGATCGGATGGAATTGGTGGAGCAAGCATACACACACAACGCTTGCTTACAACTTTGTCAGCTCTGGTGTGTATGCTTCCGAATATCACGCGTTCTGCTCTATGCGTGTGTAATTACAAAGCACCAAAAATTCCAACTGTCCCCCCGCTTGCTATTTTGGAGCAAGACAAAAACAAAACTACCTCCCTCAAAGTCTTCCTCAAATAGATGTCATAAAGTAATAAATTTTCCGCTATCACTTTTTACTACCCAGTGTTCTCCGCATTTCTTCGATTATTTGTCCACAATGAGTGAGCATATTTCAGTAAAGAAAAATAATGCAGGGCAACTATTGACCCAGACTCCACTTACTTTTTAAATCTTCTTAGTTCCGTTATTGTGTAATGTACCGGCAACTCATAATAATAATAATTCTTTACCTTTAATATTCCAGCCGACAAGTTCATCCTATTTTGGATACCATACGTTTGACTATCGTTGACTTCTTTAAGGTGCACCAACTTCAGCATGATGTTTTACACTTCTCTTCCAGACTGCTTCTCGCTACCTTACAGTAACCATTGAGGAGGCCAATTTATCACTCATCTCGTACCACATAGGTTCTAGTAAGTATGTGGAAAATGTTGGCAAATTATGTTCCACTTAGTTACCGGAACCTTAATTGCACGAGATTAAAATGATCCACTTACCTTGGGAAGTTTATGTCGAATGATATTAAGAATGATATACCGTAACAGTGCTAATAGTCGCACGAAGAGCTGACATGGAACATTTTTGCAAATATGTTCCTCTGACTTGCTGCAACTTATGTGGAACGAGATTAAGGCGGTCTCTTAGCTACTGCGTCTTGTCTTGCGAAGTACGGCGTTCTTCTGTCGTCTCCAATCTGGGCTCCGTGGAAAAGGAGGGTATTGTTGTAAATAGGCGAAGGAAGATACATTTACTCATTGTCCCAGCTGATAACGGCTCTTCGCAGTGAAGAAGTCACCTCCCTAACATAGAATTGAAAAACAAGGCCGCATATTTAACTACATAGTACGCTTTCTTTTTGTAACCAGGGAGGCCGTTCTTTCAACTAATTTCGCACCAAGAATTAGCCTTTCCTCTTTCACCGAATACACGGATATGCTGCTGCATAAGACGCCAGATTGTAGGGATGACGAGCTACTTACTCCTGGAATTCTCAGCACTGTCTATTCTGGTGATTCTTGTATGAAGAGCAAGCGGATACTGCGAAGAAACGCGCACAGGTTTTGTCGTTAATAGGAAGTAGTCCGCGTAGACGCCTGCCTGCATGTATTGTATCGATCGTCTGTTTATGTGGGCGTGTGTCTGCATATGTAGTATATGTAGGCCCAAGCATGAACACAGATATATGCATGCGGACGCAGGCACGTGCAGTGTCACAAAGAAAGCCTTGGTGCTCAACTTTAATAGATATAGAAACTTGGAACAACAGAGTCAAAAAAGGAACAGCGTATGAGTGCAAGTATCGGAAGCACAATGCAATTCGATAGGTCAGCTATAAAATATCCTGTATTCAATTGAATCTCTCGCTGCCTTCGCGGGTGAATCGATCTACACAATGCGTTTTCTCAACACACCGCCACCGTTTTCCCAGAATGGTAAGCGGCCTGCAAAGCGATGAGTAGAAGACGGCTGCTTGGTGGAATTTCCTTTTCCAAATTCCTTCAACAATCATCTGCAGCTGTCAGCAGCTGGCCGAGAAAAAAATAAATAAAAAATGCAGACGAGTTCAGCTCGCAGTAAATAAGAGTGCAATGCAGAAGTTAGAATAGGACTTTTCTTCCACTTATGTGTATTTAGTTGTTTGCTTTGAATATTTGAATAATCCAATTGCTAAGAAAACAAGCTATGTATGCATCCGCTGAGTCTTTCTCTGGCAGTAAAAGCACGTAGTGTTTGAAACCAGACGCAGCCAGAGAATTCTGATTTTGCGGTATTCTCCTGCTGTTATCCTTCAGCTTCAACGCTGATATTTTCAACCCCGAAAAGCTGGTAGATTAGCTTAGTGGTATTTTGCAGTATTAAGCTATTTTGCACGTTTTTATGCAAATATCTTATGTGTAATAGTATGTAGGTGCACACGTTCGCGCAAAACAAGAACGAAAAGTGATATTAGCTAAGCATATGACAAATATTGTTTGCATTAGTCATAACAGATAAATTGTCTGGGAAGCAGCTTGACCTTTTTGCTACTTGGATATACAGGGTACGTGTTTAACGTAACTTAGGCCAAACATTAAAAATAGGCAAATGCCAAGTACCTGGACCAAACCAAAGTAATGTTTGCCGTCCCCTGGAGATACTAAGATTATTTTTTGCATTCCATCTAATTATATAATTAGTCCTAATTAACGAACTTCTCAATTATTGTAATTACATGACAAGTATCAATGAGAACATTGTGGAGCAACATGAAAAACTCCCGATACAGCTTTCTGTTGCTCAATACCTGCTACAGAAAATTGTTTTATTGCGATAGCAATTATATGGGCACTCCGAGCACATTTCTGCCCTCACCGTCGCCGTGACGTTCCGCATAAAGTCCAAACACTATAACACCGTCGCCCCGCGCCGTACGCTGTATGTGCGAGTGAAAGCTAGCGAGGGTCAGCCGACAATCGCAGCTCAATCTCGGGCGCGTGAAGAAGAAAAGCGGGGCGAAAGCGCGCCGCCCTCTTGTCGCGTGCGAGGCACGGGAGAAGGCCTGGGGTTGAGGGAGGGAGGGAGGGGGGGATGTTCTACTGTGGGCGGCGGCTGCTGCTTGCGGCGTGGCCGCGCGGGCACCCTTTCTTGACAGCGATCTACGACGTGCAGAAAGTGGGCGCCCTCGCGGGCCTCATCTTCAAAGCAATCTGCGATGTGAACAAAGTACGCCCAGTGCCAGTAGCTTCGTATGCGCTGTGCTTTCGACGTTTTGTTGTGTTGAAGCGAAAGACAGCACGACGGTGAATTAACTCGCTGCGCTTCCTGGCTGGAGCGTTTTGGCAGCGAGTTTCCGCGGTCATCGAACGAGATGTGTTCATGTTTAACTGTGCGCGCGGGACACTGCGTTTGTTTCAATTAGTAAGCGAATGTTTGCAAGTTTACACGGCTATAGAACTAACATTCTTAGTTTGTATGAATATTTGCTACCTCAATCGATGCTCCACCTTTCGAGCGAAGGTGCGATTTCTTTTCCGAGCGTGAAAGAAGCCCGCGAATACACGCAATATTGCCACGCTACTGGTCGCTCGAGGCACTTTACTTGTATTCGCGGGCATCTTTCACGCTCAGAAAAACACTATTATCCAGCACCTATTGAGCAACACAAAGCTTTATCGGGAGTTTCTCATGTTGCTCTACATTTTTCTCATTGACGTTTTTCATTTATTGTAATAATTAAGAAGTCTATTTAAGACAGATTATCTAATTAGGTGGAATGCAAAAAATAATCTGAGTATCTCCAGGCGACTGCAAACATTATCTTGGTTCTGTCCAGCAACATAGCATTTGCATATTTTTAATGTTTGGCCCAATTATGTCAAACACCCAGTATAGCACTTTGTACAAACCGATTCAGCCACGAAGTGCAATAGGCAGCCAATAAATATGTCAAACACATAATTTTATCACTAGTTGCCGTACATGCTTCTGAAAGAAATTAAAGATGGCAGCGATATCTTTTCTGGTTTTTCAAGTGAGCCCTCGTAATGGAGTAATTAAATTTGAGCTTAATGTACTGCCAGTTGTGTCGCATTTTCCCGAAAAAAAAAACATTTGAAACACCGGCCCAAAGTTTATGGACAAGTTAATTGTTGACGGCACGCATAACGAGGAAGGAAAAAAATGCTCCACCTTTGCTAAAGGAGCGCAGCACGTCAAACATTTCTGTCAAACGTGGCAGGGCCTTTAGTAAAACGGTCTTCTGTTAGCAGCACTCTGCAGTCTGAAATGAACTGGAAGAACGTTTGCAAGCAGGTTGACCAATGAACCCGCAGCTTAGTTTCCGTGGCTTTTTCTTGCCGCTATAATGGACAAAATTTGCAAATTCGGATACCATGACTGATGATGCAAATGTAAGGGTATTCTTCAAACGTAAAATGATACGCTCAATTGACATATCACCATAATAATTTTCAAAAAATATGGTGACACAATATAATGGCTGTGTGCTGAGAGAAAAGTCACTGCACTCTATGCCAATATGACAATTTCTTTAATTAGGGTGAGCAATATGCCGCGGGTTGCTTCGGCATTTATTTGTGTGCAGCGCAGCAGGGAGGTAACAATACAGCCTTTGTTCTTTCTCTTCTGCTTGTGTTCTTGCTGTGCTGCGAGCAAAATCAAATGATTTATCGCTGAACCCTTAGAGGCACCAATAAATTCGGTCTATTGACAATGTCGTTTCGCAGCGCTTCTTGCATCTTCAGAAATCATAAATGGCGACAGGCTGTGGAACGAATGGAGAATTTTAAATTTTTAGTGACTTTTGTGAAATTAACAGAATGCGGTCACCATGCGAGATCTCTCTGCAGGACTGTCATATATGAGAACATCATCTATTTATTCCTAGCATTATTAGGAAGCACCCATTCTGCACATGAAAAATAAGTTTGCTGTAAAACATTGTGAACATTATAAGAGACAGCAACCCGCTACCTGACATACTGACACCGAAAGCAAACTGTTAACCGTCTACCTTCCAACTCATTTTACTAAACGAGCTTTAAGCACATAATTAAAATTTTATCACAGGTCCAATAATTGTAATTCAAGATGTATGCGGCATGGTTTGAATGTTATTAATTTAATCGGCGTCTTCGCTTTTGATGCAATATCTTGGTGCGTGCCTCGCAAGCTTAACCCTCACAGCGGAAGGCAGTAAAAGGCAATGCCTCTATAGTGTCTGCGTGCAGACAAAGTGATGACACAAGTGATGTTTATTTTACAGAGAGATAGCTAGAACAGAGGAATGTTTAACGGAAGGCAAAGCGGAGAGGTCGGTAGGAGGAGAGTGCCTCTCGCCTGCTACGTCACACTGGGGTAAAGGGGAAGGGGAAACCACAGAAAAATTGAGGACGCTGAGGATTGAGGATATAATATTGCTGTGAGATAAGCGCATGGGCTGTGCAATAACGCACTCGATCAGTCTCCCTGAAATCTGCGCAAGGATACACAAACTGCATACATACGAACGCAGTATCCGTACACACTTAAACTGTATGTGCATTATCACTATCTATATCTTATATCTATGTCTATCACTATGCTATATATAGACAAATAGCTACATAAAAGTTTATATGTACATGAACTATCCACAAATCTCATAATTTAAAAATGCATAACTCATATTAATCAATACGCATCACATCAGCAGTTTACAACCACTTATCTAAATGGGCTTCAGAAGAAGTTCTAACACAGCTTTTACTACAGGTAGAATCACAATGCCAGTGACCAGATGCTGATATGTATTTAGTACTCTTTGTAAATAACTATAAAATAGTGGTACCACCGGCGGACAGTTGCAAAAAGTATAGTTCAATGACTGTGAGCTTCTTAACATATATGGTGAAAGGCTTCTCGTATTTCCGCCCGCTACTTTCGCTACCAGGGAAGAGGACTAATGTGTAATTTATAAGTTCACTGACGTCACTATAAGTTGATATTAGAGATTACGTGTGCTAAATTTCTTTTTTATTACCAGATCACTACGATAGTGCATTTCCGACTGTCCCTCACATAAGCTTTGATGCGTTTTTCAGGAGTCTCTTTTGGAGGTGTGCTTTCCGCAAATGTTGCGTGAAATAATTTGCCCAACTCGCTCAGAGTATTGCTGCCCCAACATGAATGCGCAAAGGCAATGCTGGAAGTAACAATTCACAAATAAAACCACATAACTGTAGATAAGTTTCCTTGCTTCATTTTTTGGGGTGTGTGTTAGGCTCATGTGCCACATGCAAATGATCTCTAAATTGTTTGTTCAGTAATTGAGTGAAGCATAAGGGTATACCTGCAAAATGAGAAATTGTGTGCTCGTCGACGGAGTCATTCACGTATTTTAATTATAAGGAAGGTAGATAAAAATAACAAGATGTTCGTCACAAACATATCTGTCTATTTACGTCATTCCTCGAAACAGCAAGGAACAAGAGAATTGGGAGGCCCATGGCACTAGGAGCTTCGAATCTCAAATACCACGTGATCCATCTGTTGCTGTGTAGCGATGTTTGGTGATCAACATGAAGCCACTGTACATCAGCGGAGACAAAATGGGGCAGCAATCCATCAAAATAGCGAAAAAATAAATGACAATTCAAATTAGTCAGAATAAGCTTCGCGAAAAGTGTTGGTGAAGAACGAAAGCTACAACGCAGCACCTAATAACAACCAAAACATAATATACGCGTATGTACCGGTGTTAAGTTTAGAAGTAGTAGTGCATTTCTATGGCCCAAACGAAATGGAGCAATATTCAACACATAACCAAGTTATTCTATACGCCATGTAATAAAATTCGTGTAGGTATAGAAACAAAGATTGGCACATTTAAGAAATATGACCAGGAAAGTTAAAATAGCTTGATGCCATACCTCACTCCTTCATAACCTGATCTGCCTTATGCCACCTCCACATTGGCTTACTTCTGTAGGAGAATCTATTAACTTCCTGCAAGACATTCGTGTACCAGGATACGTATAACACAAACGTAGGGCGCAACGTGTTATAATACAAGACAAAAATACAACAATAATTAGTCTGACATCTTGATTATGGTGGGAATGGTGACCCTCAGAAGCGCAATGAAAATTGGCCTCACGACTAGTGCGGAAAAAGCCATTCGGCATCTATCCTTTCAAGGCCCGCTACTCTTTCATGCGTAGACATTGGTCTCGGGCGATCCATTTGACTGCGAGATGCGGACGGGCTTATTGTGTACAGTACATTCCGCCTCTGGGCCAACGCTCGATCGCGAACTCCACTTGCATGGCGCTGTCGTTTTCTCAAATGCTGCAACAGTCACAGGAGGCGGTTGTCGAGCATAGTGATAAACATATTGACCACTTCTGTCTTTCACTCGGGTGCTTCAGCCATCATCCGTCTTTTCGTCTCTGCATTCCTAGGTGTTGTGATGGATGGCTTTGTTTTCATTATTAAACTCCTCATTTCGTGTTCCTAGTCGCGAATACGGGTATTTATTAATGATGTTTGTTGTTTGTGTTATTATTCTCTGGGCAGCCGCTGCCGCGCAGACAAATAGGATTCAATTAAAGGTTTCTCCTCAAGATTATTTTGTTTGCCATTTCAACAGTGGTATTATGCTCGTTGAGCAATTTCAATATCAAAGCAGCCGCCAATTATCAGCACAGAAAACTGCTAGCAATGGTTAAACCTTTGCTATTGCTTCGCGCAGAAAGGGTGAAAAAAAAAGGGCAACCATCACGGCATACTCATTGCATCTTGCTAGCCTGTACTTTGCTACATAAAACTACATGGAGCTGAATTTTGCATTCAGCTTTCCGAGAAGCACATTTGAACTACTAAAATCTAAAGTGCGCTTGGTGAAGCGCTTCCTATAATTTAGAAAAGCAGCGCTTGAAAAGAGCCTCGTCAAATAGTGCGCGTGCCCACCTTTCCCGAGATGTCATCTTGAGAGCATTACACATATGCGCGCACTTCAGCTCTCTATATACATACAAGTCGCAGAAAGCCGAGATGGGCCTTCGAAGGTACGCTATAATAGCGAGAGAATAGCAGACGCATAGATTATTCTTAGTCAGTGCTGCGTACGAAGAACTGTTGAGTAAGAGGAAAAATACAGCGTCCGTCAAGTACTGTCTGCCTTGTTTGCCTTGTTATGGTGATGTCCGTTATCTCTGGTTTTTATTGCGACAACATTGCAGGTGGTCTTCACCGACTTTTGAGGCGTCAGGTTCCTCTGACGAAAAAAAAAAAAAAACGCTTAACCTTGCGGTCGGCCGCGCAACGCTTGAAACAGCGAAGCTGGGCGATCGTAGCCCAGCATTTTCCGGAAGTGCACGCGAACTTTTAATCTTATTACTCATGATGATGATAATTTCTTTTCGCGCGTCTCGGACTTACGGCCGTCACTGCGCGTTGCATAGCGCAGCTTGCAACACCGACACCGCGTTTGAATGCCGACACCCCGTTCCAGGAGACCCGCTCCGTGAATGCGTCTATCTCTCTCTCTCTCCCTCTCATAGAGCACAAAACCTCTTCACCTCGCAGAGCACGAGCGCACGAACGCGCCAGCTGTGGACGAAGACGACGACGCTTTATATGGTTCGCATAAATGCATGTTCTGCAAGCGTGGCTGAGACTGGTCACATCATACAGGCCCATTTCATTAACCAACACGGATTACAAAGTTTTAATGAAAGTTCTTGCAGCTAGACTACAGTCGGTCATTAAGGATCTTGTTGGACCACACCAGACTTGTGGTATAAAGGGACGCACTATCGCCAAAAATATACACACAATGAGAGGCGTCTTGGAATGCTGTGACGATTATCAGCATGCCGTTGCCATTCTGCAGATAGAATTAGAAAAGGCTTTTGATTTTGTCCCGCATGATATTTGTTGTTAGTTCTTGAAAATATGAATGTAGGATCAATCATCACTGATCGGGTAGCTCTGGCGTACCAGAACTGCTCAACACGGATAATTATTATTAAGACACTGGGGGCCCCCATTCGTTCCGTTCGCCAGGGATGTCCACTGAGCCCGCTTTTGTTTGCCATCTATCTAGAAAGCTTTTGTTTGGCAATCATTCAGAACAGTAGCATAAGGGGCTTCAAACACTTGGAAGCCGAAGTGAAACTCATAGCATATGCAGATGATGTAGTGGTGTGGTGTACGTCGAAAGAAAGCATTGCAGAAGTAACCACTATTGTTAAACATTTTGAAAACGCAGCAGGGACCACTGAAAATTGGAGTAAGTGTCTGGGTTTTTGGTATGGTGAATGGCAGTCAACACCGGAAACGTTCGCCAACATTAGATGGATTAAATCGTCAGCTAAATACTTAGGCGTACCACTCGAACATTACCGTCGTAATGAGGACTACTGGCTCGAAGAAGTTAAGCAAATCAAGGAAAAAACAACAAATTGGAAAGGCACTCATCTGTCAATGTTTGCGAAAGTCACTGTATGCAACTTGTTTTTAATAAGCAAGATATAGTAGGTCATGCAAGTTATTAGTTTGGCATTCAAACATGTCATATTCCTGACAGGCTTTCGCACTGCCATCTCTAATGATCTTCTATTTGGCGCTCAGCTGAATTGTTGTATTTACGCTGAAATAAGGACGCATATTTTTTACAATGAAATTGGATAGTGTAGTAGTGCTGCACGAGGACACATAATTTTTTCTGCTTTTCATCGAACCGTTTATATTTCCTGCAACTGGGGCTATGTGAAGTTCGTGCAGCGTGCAGCTATATTGTAAGTCTCACGAATGACTGGTGAAATGCACACGACGGTTAAATCTCGTTTCCCGACATGTTAAAAAGTAGATTACATCTACGACGCTTACAGCATCACTATATATACATCGCGTATAGTGATCGATCATGAGAAAGTAAGCATGCTGCTTCAATGACTGGCAAGTATTGCTTCCGTACTAATGCATGAACACGCCGCCAACGAAGAATGATTCTTGTCAATCAGTAAACAGTTATGTCACTCTCATTCCGTGCTTCAGCTACACATAGTATGCAAACACGGTACTGCCATGTTGTTGTGTGCATGTTGCGAAATGCTATCCAGCTCTCACCGAGCCTAATCTTACCGGTGCGCAACATAATCACTAACAAATCATAACTATGGGAAATGCTGCGTTTTCTTCGCCCAAATTGTCGATGAGATTGACCAGCACCAAATGCGTGTGAGCGCAATCGAGACATTTATTTTTGTTTCAGCGCATAGTCGAAACCAGATTCGTCGCATAATGCAAATATCTGCGGAAATTTTGATTGATGAAAGTGTGAACATGTGAAGGCACTCGTCGATCTTGGCGCATTGTTGTTTTGCTGCTAGTAGGGCATGTCCAAGTTAATGCTGGGGCTTAATCGATTAGACTTCCCACGGCATCCAGTATTCGAAGGAATACAGCACAACTAATGAAGAGCGTACACAGTAAAGCATCTTGCATATAAAGATGAATGAATCATCCTGTCAATGTAAGGACAGCTTGTCTTGCAGCAGATATCAACGCGGACTCTTCGAGGGACTGGTTATACCTGAAAAAAAAATAATTTCTGTGTAATATAAGAAAACACATGGTAAGGCACAGAGAATGTTTTTCCCATAATTATTTAGAATTGCAAACACCAGAGCAAACTGTTTGCCAGACATAAATGTAAGGTCGTTGCCCCTTATGCGGCAGAATAAAACAAATATACGCATAATATAGAGAACAGTTTTAAAGTTTTCCTCTTGTGTCAATGTCAGATTAAGCAGGAAATCATAGGCGTATTGAAAAAATAAAGTTTGAACTAGAGATCACGGTCAGCCGATAGAGTTGTAGTAAAAAAATGGAACCACAATTTCATCAATAAGCTTAATGAGCCAGCAGATTGGGTTTAGAATCGCTATCAAATTATTTTGGGTATACTACAATAGGGCCCATGAATTGATTTGTCCCCGCATAAATTATTCAGTGAAAGCCCTTCCCACCAAACGTACTAGGGTATACATCTGTAAACATACTAAAGTAGGCATAATGCTCTTATATATCTGCCACGTGCGCGCTCTGGGCAGTCTGAGTGTCTCGTATTTCAGATGGTTTCGTACCGGGCGTCGCTAGAAAAGGAAACGTAGACTATTATGCTGTTTACGACGCTTCCATAATTGCACCCCCTCCCCCCCCCCCTTTTTTTTTCTTTTCCTCCGTTTAATTGTTTATCGCCCTAGGTCATTTGGATGTGTTGCAGTGCATAAATTATTGCCCACGTTTGCTGTTGCATACATCTGGAACAATATGGCCTGATATAGTGTTTTGCCATAAAAATCGCCCGTCTAGGCAATTTGCACTCTACGAGTAAACTCAATGTGGCACCAACTGTTTCGTTTAAGATCCCTATATGCTGCTCTTACATCTAGCAGCATAGTGCCAGAATTGAGCTAGGTGAGTAGGCCAATAGATTGCATAAGTTGATAACAAAGTTAGCACTAGTATTGCTGACTCAAATTCTAGCAGGGAATTGGCAGTCTTTTTATACTTTCCATTGCGGAACCGATGAAGCGGGAGCAGTGAAATTGCAACTGCATACTTATGGCGCAGCTGGCCGCCCTGCGCAATACAAGATAGCGGATTGAAGTTTAGTCCTCTGATGTATACAAAGTATCGCGGTTAAATAGCCGAAAAAGTGCAGCTAAAATAAAAGAGCTAGACAGCTTTAGCTATAATATAAACTTCCCTGCCGACTGTTCACCAGACAAGCAGGTCAAGAGAGCTGGTTTCGGTATACTATGTGTACGACCCGCAGCCCTCCTTAATACAGATCAGGCAACCGCCGGCGGCACTCGTGGTTTTCTTCACTGCTGCACTACTCTACACTAAATTCGCCGCCTTTCAGGACTTTGGGAACTAATTTGCATGCCAGGGACTTAGCGCGGCTGAACCTTTAAGTATAGGATGACCGGTGTTTCCAGGAGATTAGGAGATAAACTAGGGGGAACCGAGCCTGAAACATTACACAACACACCCGGCGGCCGGGACTAACGTGCGCGCAAACCAGCAGGTGCGCTGTAGTTACAATGGCAATCAAATTATTCTCTCAACTCTCGTCGAATGTAGCGGAGTGCTGTTCAGTCTCCTTAGTAATTGAGAAATCTCTGTGTTCATTTTGCTTATCGTAATCCGCTGCACAGCACACATGTAGTAGACGCCGCATCATTTTGTGCACTTTCCTGCTACATCTCGCAGTGCTCTACTGCACAAGTTTCTGTAACTACGTAACATTTTTGCAAGCGCTACTTTAACTCCTGTATTTCGACTGTATTCTTGTTACAGAGCCGGAGTTGCTTAACAGTTCGCTATATACCGTGCCGCTTAAGCTACCACTTCTCGGTTAGATGCGAAATATGGGGGCATATGTTGTTGGTATTGCTGTTGACGTCCGCCACATTGCAGCACAAATTGCAAACCTGTCTAGCATTCGATATGTAATGGTCCCTGTAATTCTAATTTTGAAAGCAGATGGTCAAGTTTTCCCAAAGAATACACTGCGTTAATCTCGCAGAAACTTTCTTATACAGACACATACGGTAGAGCCCGAGAGTGGCGACGCCATCTTTCCAATATCGTAATTGTATTGGATGTTGAAATTGTAGCTGTCATTGAGGTTTATTTCATGCACATTCGTTGCCATAATTAAAATTACTGCCATAATACTTCTATAGCACCTTGTTTATTTTACTGAAGAAACAGGCATTATATACTATTACGTAGACACGTCGTACTCCTACAAAATAATTTTGCTTCTTATCTTCTGAGCTATAACACGCCTTATCCGGTTGAAATGTTTAGCGCCGCATCAATATAGAAAGTATTGGTTTTGTGAGAATCTGTTCTTAACGCCCTTATTCACTCTCCTAACGATATCGTTAAGGCAATGACTCCCTATGACTGAAAATATATTGTTCCTATTCTCTCGGTGCCACGTCGCAGATGAAATGCCTGGATCTAATGAATCTCCTTCGTTTTTTTATACCTTCTTCTATTTTCATTCACCGCTTTCTGCACCGACGCTTTGCCCTCCAAAGAACATATGTGATTGCAGTGGTTCTTTCAATCTGCATTATAGTCGATTGCACAACGGCTGCTGCTCTTTCTCGAACCTGCCTTCCTAATATTGGCAACGATTTCAAGACTGCCTTGGTGGAGGAAGTGCTTTGAGCGGCTTTTTGGCGCACAGAAGTACCACACTTCGCAATCTCTCCTGCTTTTGCCATAACTGGTAATTTGGTTTAAGTGATAATAGGTCGCATATATTTGTTATTGGAATGAACTAAGAAAATAGAATATTGCTGAGCAGCAGAGAAATGTAGAAGCCCTCAGTAGTGTAATCCCAATATTGTTGCACTGAGAGCGTTGCCTAACCATGCTCGCTGGTGGATGGCAGAGGCTTGCAAGGGGAGAGCCGGCAAGAAGGTGACCTTGCAAGCCTCTGCCATCCATCATCAAGGGCAGAGCCGGCAAGGGTAGAGCCGGCAAGAAGCAGGGTGACCCTACGGTCTAGTTAAGAGTTAAGCAGTCAGTAACCACGCTCAACAATATTAGAAGGATCATTGCAGGTGTCGAACATGACGATGGTGATCTGGGCTGGGGAGAATAAAATGGTCTTTCAGTCAATAACATTCTCCTTTTTTTTTTTTTCAAATGTTGTTTACTCTGTTTATTCTCTAATAGTTTCAGGTGAAACCTCACTTTTACCCAAAATAGCATCTATAGACTGTATTTTTTGGGGTGTTCTGACGTCTTTCATAGGGATCTACATTATTCCTCCTGGAAGCAGAAAGGTGGTGGCATCCTTATGGTTGCTGATAGTGCGATAGAATGTGTCGGTCACTTGGATCTAGAGGGCGATCGTGAGGTTCTTTGGTTGTAGACATGCGCTGTTGAGGTGGTGAGCGGCTGTCGCTTGGTGCATTTTATGTAGCCCCTGACGTGACTCCTGCAACATTTGTTCTTATCCTGGCATCAAATCAAACTATTATAACTTCGCATAAGAACCACAGTGTTAATTAATGTCGACCTTATAGTACCAGAGCTTTCACTGTGTAACAATATTGCCTGCCAGAATTCGTTTTACATTTGTCAAAATACCACTCCTTACTTTACTTTATCACGTGCTGTTGCAACGCTCTTGACCAGTTTTACGAATCTTGATACTGTTTCCGTCATGCGTAGCAACGTTCATCTGAACGTCTGTCAGCTCGAGAAGGTCTACTTTTACTATTTCTTCTACTTATACCTTAACGCGACCTGATATACGTGTACTGAAATGCAGAGATAAACAATATGCTGCTGTTTCCCCACGTGCTTTCGCTTCCTACACTGAAAATGCCTCCGAGACTCAACGGAAAAACAGGAGTCCTGCCTGTGTTGGAGCCCTGAAGACTAGATGTTTTCTGTAGCTCAATGGCTGCAACGACCAAAGGTAATTTTCGTTTTTCAGTTGAGTTCACAAACAACCTCTGCTGACCTGACAAAGCATTTAAAGGCCTTGAATATCTCTTTCGTTTCACGCCGCCAACTCAGAACAAAATATGAGTTGAATTCTTCATTTCATGTAGCCTTCGATGACGAAGCCCTTAAGCACCCCATTCAGTGGGGCTAATGCGATGCCCGTTCAAGCCGTTCCGTGGGGTGCTGAAAACACGACCTGCGTCATGCTGCCTAGATAACGCCGAAGTATCAAAACAGTGCATTTTTTTGTAGCGTTAGCTACACTGGCCAAGCCAAGCCCGTTTCGCGCGGCACATCAAGAGCCGTGCTGCGCATGCGCAAGGATCAGTGATGTCACACGGCTTGCGCACCGGAGCCACCGGAGCCGGCACCTCTCGCGCACTCCGCCGCCGCCACCGCCGCGCGCGACTCACCGCCGCCGGTCTGCGCATTCCAGAGGAGTGACGTCGTAGCCGTGGTAGACGCACTGGCGCCGGCGCGCGCTTGCTGTGCAGTCGCCGTCTGACACTGCGCTGGAGCCGCTGCGCTTCTGACTGGCGTTTGCCAGTGTGGTATAGCCATGGAGAAGGAGAGCGCAAATGCTGCTCAACAGCGCAGAAGAACGGAGAAGCTTGACTCATCGGATCCCGAAGTAGTTGCCTGGCAATTAGCGGTTGAGCGTAGGAGACAACCAGGAAAGCTAAGAATAATCAGCTGAACCTTTGCTAACGCTACGTATATCCTGGCATAGCCGAGCTAAGCCACTGCAACTTTTTTTTTCACACTCGTTAACAAAACGGTCTTGGACTTCGCTTCAAAGCACGAGAATTTTTCCGCAATATCATTTTGTCTTTTTTTTTCTATTTTGTTTACTTGCGAAATTTGGCTCTGCAGTGAAATTTCCTCTTCTAACTTTAATTCCACAGCACTACAACTTCTTCCGCATTGATCGGGACTTCCGTGGGTCTACAAAAAGAAATGTCACAGTTTCACCCGAAAAGCGAAGCATCAATCGCGATAGCAAATTAGTAGAGAGCTATACGGAGTAAGAATAGTAGTTTTACCACCTGTATAAACTTGGACATGTAGCAGCACCAGCAACGTGCAGAACTGTTGTCGACGCCGTCCGTGTTTTGCCGCGTTCGCTCCGAACGCGCGTGGCCTGGGTGACTGTTGCCGGTGCCTCTGGCGGCGGCTCGAAGGTTTTCGACGAGATCAGAACGGGAGACTCGTCGAGCAGCGTGGGAACTCTTTACCACCTTCTCTCCTCGCAACATTTTATTGCGATAGCAATTATATGGACACTCGAAAGCAGATTTCTGCCGTCGGCGTCGCCGTCGCCGTCGCCGTGAGGTTCCGTATGACGTCAATGGAGATGAAATCGTCGCCGCGCGCCGAACGCTGTATGTGCGAGTGAAAGGGCGCGAGGGGCGCGCGCTTTCACGGGGAGTGAACGCACGGCGTAGAACAAACGCGCGTTCTGCGCCGTGTACGCTTAAGGGCTGCAGAAGTAGGCGTCGCTTTCCTCCTTTACAATCACCATATATGTAGAGCAAACGCGCCTTCTTCCGACGCGCGAGAGGCCGTGGGGGAGGGGGGAGGGGGAGGGAAGTGAGGCGACGTTTAGCTGCGGCACCAAGTGCCTATTTATATCAGAGGCTCCGGCAAGAGTCACCAACGCCGCACGCATTTTGAGCGAACGCGGGCAAAACGCCGACGGCGTCGACAACAGATCTGCGTGTTTCCGGTGCTGCTGCATGTCCAAGTTTATAGAGCTGATAAAACTATTATCATTACTCCGTATAGCTCTCTACAAATTTGCTATCGCAATTGATGCTTCGCCTTTCAGGTGAAACTGCGACAACTTTTTATATAAATGCGCATTTGGTGCCGCCGCTAAACGTCGCCTCCCTCCCTCCCTCCCTCCCGTCCCCCCATGGCTTTTCGCGCGACGGAAGAAGGCGCGTTTGCTCCCCGCCCCGCATTCGCTCCGGTGAAATCGCGCGTACCTCGTGCTTCCCTCGCGCGCTTTCACTCGCACATACAGCATATAGCGCGCGGCGACGATTTCATCGCCGTTGGACTTCATACAGAACCTCACGGCGACGGCGTCGCCGATGGCAGAAATCCGCTTGGAGTGTCCATATAATTGCTGTCGAAATAAAAAGGTGGCGGCGTACTGATGGCTGTTGACAGTTCACTGAGATGTACTTGGAACAAGGACATAGAAAATATGCAGGAATCGGTCTGGCCAGAAGTCAGTATGTATGTTCCACAGGATATTTCACCTGCCTTGGGTTATGAGGTCATTTCTTCCATAGAAAGTGTAGTAACTTCCTATAGCAAGCACAGAGTAATCATTCTTGGCCATTTTAATACAACTTGAACTGAGTAGAATACGCTTGTCTATTGTCATTATAATCATTACATAGAGAACAAATGCTGCCTGTTGCTGGACTTTCTAGCCTTCTGTTCCGTCAGTAGCATAACTTGATTGCCAATTGCTGCTTTAACGTCTTAGACCTATGCCTGTCGAATGCTCAAGTTATAGATTTCTCTCGTTCTGACATTTCTCTTGTGCGTGCAGATAAGATTCATCCGTCACTAAGAATAACTGTCAGCCTTGTGACAGAGCTCTTCCAGTGGCATAAATGAAACCTCTCGCTTTGTTTTCAAGCGTCGTGAGTATGTTGGTTCATATAATTTCTTGTCCACCACCGAATGGTGACTGCTGTTATACAGACAAAACCATTTTGATGACCAAGTAGATCGACTTACGGAGTTTCTTTTGAGCAGTATGCGCAAATACATTCCCCGGTACAGTCAGAAACGCTCTAAATATCCACACTGGTTGTCATCTGAACTTATAACTGCCCTAAAACATCAAGACTGTGCACACCGAAAATAGAGATGCCCTGTGCCTAGTGAGTGGAGAAAACAATTCCGCCTTTTCGGGATCTCGGCAAACGCCTCTCTAAGCGTGATCCCGTCTTACCTATTGCATTCTTGGAAAAGTTTGCCTCTGTAAGGCCGATGGAATTTTGGAAGTAAATCCGCAAGCACTCTAGTAAATGCGACGAAAGCTTTCGCCTGCTCGACTCAGAGCAGTATACGTCCGAGTCGTGGGTTGGACGCTTTGTGGGCGCTGTTTGTAGAATACCGAAATAATTCCATTGCCCCGTACTTTTCCGCAAGCTGTACACAGCAAACTGTCTTCCACAACTCGAATACGCGTTCGTTGTCTGGAATGACATTGCTAGTTCCAACAGTGACATTGTATATCGGAACCAGAAAAAGCTTTTAACACATATCTCACCGCTTTGCTAACACGGGCACTGGACCTACTTCTAGTAATGTTCTATTATTGACATTGCCCTTGCTTCAGCTGGCGTAATCGCGCTGTCCTTTTTCTTTTCAGACTCCTTCACGGTATTCTCACCTGCGCTGAACTCCTCAGTTCTATCATGTTTCATATTTCGCGCAATATCACGAGAGAACCTAGATCTTTCCAGGTGCTTGCATATCATCACCAACACTCTAACTTCTCAGAAAAACTGAGTCTTTGTAACGCTTACTTTCATGATCTCGATAGTTTTCATAGCTCGTTAGTGTTCTTTTCCGAACTTAGCATTGTTGTTTCGTTATTTCGCACATCGTTCAACTACCTTTCTCGTTTATTAGATGCGAAGCAGCTTATGGCAGGGGCTTTGTCCGTTCCTCTTGTCCGAATGAGCGCGCGCGCCTCATTCTCTCTCCTGTGCAGCGCCGCGATGAGCGCTCGGCCGCTGCCGCGTAGCCATCTCCCGCTCAAGCTAACCATCTCCCCGCTGCTTCGCATCCACACATGGTTCCCTTTAGCGGGAGAGGGAGTAATTTTTTTTCTATAGCAATTGTATGGAAACTCCAGGGGCATTTATGCCGTCGCGGCATAAATGCTATAAACTCCAAGGGCGATAACATCGTCGCGGCGCGCTTATACTGTATGTGCAAGTGAAGGGGTCCGAGGGCGAGCCGACGATGGCGGTGCTATCTCACGCGCACAATGGAGCAAAGCGGGCAGGAAGCGCACCATCTTCCATCGCGCGCAAGACACCAGAGGGAGGGGAGGGAGCGTTTTACTCCGGCGGCTGATGCGTATGGTGTGGCCGCGCGTGGCCCCGCGGTCCCTATCTTGAAAGCGATCTGAAATGGGGACAGAGTGCGAATGCTGACAGCTTCGTGTGCGCTGTGTTTTCGCCGCTTAGTTCTTGTTGCAGCGAGAGTCAGCACGAAGGTCAATTCTGTCTCAGCTGCTGCCATGCTTCCTCACTCCAGCGTTTTGACAGCGAGTTTACGCGGTCATCGAGTGAGATGTGTTCATATTTGCTTGTGCGCGCGTGACACCATGCTTGTTAATTTAGTTAGTAACCGAATGTTGACGTTGACAACTTTATACGGCCGATAATACAGTTGTACTATCCTTACTTCGGATGGCTTTCTTATAATTTGCTGTCACAGTCGATGCTTCGCCTTTCGGGCGAAAGTGTGACTTTTAAAGCGAAGCTTGTAAATTGCCCCACTCGTGTCGGCGTCCGTGTTGACGTAGCCGTCGATGTTGGCTTACGAAAAAGAAACTCAAGCCGGGCGCAAATAAAAACTGCTCGTCTGGCTGCAGAATCGAACCAGTGACCTCCGGTTGGCGAGACCACCACGCTAACCGATTCAGCCACTGTCGGTTCACCATACGCGCCCTTTAAGGCGGTGTTTTATATATCGTTTATATCAATAAAGTAGTAGACGCAGAACCAGCAGCTGGCGCGCGCGATCAAGCCGTACCGCCAGCCAATTACAGGTGTCCCCTCCCTCCATAGGAGAGAAAGGGTGTGATCGTGTGTTCGCTCGCCTCGCGGCCGCCGTCTCTCGCCAGTTCAGGCCTGGCAGTGAGATGGGGAGGCCACGTTTGGTTCGTTCTGCCGAAGAGCAAGCTGCATTGAAGGAACGGCAGCGGCAGCGGGCCCGTGAACGTCTAAAACGCTCAAAAACTGACCAACCCTTCTCCTAGGGCTGGACAAACTTCCCGTGCACCCCTGTTCCCAGTAGGGGAGGGATTTACATTTTTTTCTTTTGTATTTACCTTTTTCTTTGTCGTTTGTACAGTTTCTTTTTCCACCATTGTCTTTTCAATTATTGTGCGGCTTTTTAAAATCTATATTCTTCTGCATTTTTGTTTTTATGTTGTTTTTAATCTATGCGTGCACTAGCATTCAGGCTTAGGTTTGTCCCGGGCACCATGAATAAATGATTGAGTGATTCTATATGGTTATTCTGCTCGTCCTATGATTAAAGGACGTAGAAAATTTAGCGGGGAAGGCAGGTTGGGGGAGGGGCGTCGAGTTCTCAACTCTCGCTGGCGCAGTGCTCCTGCATACAAAACGCTGTGATGTTGATGGTACTGAAAGTACGGTGTATCAAAATGTTTACATATGCAGAGCGCATAGTAATCAGTTGCCTTGTAAAATATTTTTTTTGCCGGCGGGAACTACAGTTACAGAAAAATTATGTGGTATTATTAAACAATAACCATGTTTATCCAAATGCTTACACGCACACGCACACACGCACGCGCGCGCGGATTATCTAGCGCGTTTTGATGCTGCCGGTATCAAACGTGTATAACAGATAGCTGTTAGCCCCCACATAGTTAACGAGATTTTGATGAAGCTAGATTTTACACACGTTTTGGTACGAGAAAGGTGGTGGTATGCATCGTAGTAATAATAATAGAAACAAGTGACACGTGGTACTCCTCGCAAGTTTCCGTTTAGCGGTCCCCGGCAGTCCTTGACATTGAAGATAAAGAAAGAGAGGGCCCACAAACTTCAGATAGCATGTCGGTATGCAATCTCTGTTCAGTTTTCTTGACTAAAAGAAATTAAACGTTCATATATTCTAACAGCGAAGCTGTTGAAGGCAGCCGTAATTTGTGGTTCGTATCAGGAAATTGCCACGCCATAGCCATGGCAGCCAGGAGGAGGAGGAGGCGACCATGCGCACGCGGTCTCCTTCTCGCCAGCTCCCTCCATGCCCGACTCCCGCCTCTCTTCTCTCCGCGGCACGCTGAGCGAGGAGAAAAAAAAAACTGGCCGATTGATATCGAGAGGCTAGCCTCCAACGCGTCCGGCGCTGGCAAGCAACAGCGTTCTTAGCACTGTGCCTACCTTGGTTAGCCTGCCTGCGTTTGTGGCATCCCAGGAACGCTGTCGCTCGTAGGCGCCGACGCGTCCAGCGCTAGTCATGCAAAATGTCGCAAACGCGTTCGGCCTCAGCAAGCAACAGCGTTCTTGGCATTGAGCCAACCTTGGTTAGCCTGCCTGCGTTTATGGCATACCAGGAACGCTGACACTCGTACGCGCCGACGCGTCCAGTGCTAGTCAACCGAAATGTCGCGAAAGGGAAGGTACATCCGAAAGAGATCGCTCGAGAAAACCTTCCTACATGCGTAGTTAAGTTAAACCAAGTTAAGACCTAGCAGCAACCAAGTTAATACCTAGCAGTAGCAGCCGGTAAGACTTGAGGATCGACAGTTTCGCTGTGCCTAAGCTTTGCACGACCGAGTGCAAACTTGCCCGTTTTTTTGTTACCTGTGGGAAATTTCTCGAGATTTTCTTCTACTGTTACTGAGAAACCATGCTTGGCTCGCAACAACCCCCTTAAAAAAACGGTGCTTGTCTTTTACAGGGGCCGTTAGCGCAGGTCAACAAAGCTTCCTTTGCGATGGCGGGGTCGTAGTAAATGGCTGCGTGGCGCTCAGTGAACCCGGGACAGTGCTTGGCACATGTTAAGCGTACATGTGGTTTATGATTAGGTTGTGGTAGATGTGGTTTATGATTATGATTGTGGCATGAAAATGCTGAAACAAACAGTGTCATTTTCCACATTATTCATTGACATTTCAAAACGTCATATTCCATAGAGCTCGTTAGGTAATCAATATTGCTTAACCTTTTTTTTCGCCATATTGTGGTCGCGTTCCTACGTGCATGAACATTTCAAAATACCTGAACACCTATGGAGCTTGAACATTTCTAAAATTGAATTACTGATGAAATACTTGGGATTCTGAACAAATAGAAAAGGTTGCTTGCAGAGTTTGGCGTGACGGCAGCTGGTTTACCCTTGTCGTGTACCTATAGTTGTAAGCTACACTGTTTGGTTAAAGCAGAGGGCGAAACTACCATGCTACATATTAGGTGGTGTTGCTTCACGTGCTCCAACACAACACCAGCGACGAGGATAGCCATGAACTCTAATTTTAATACTTTTTGTAAATGTAAAAAGAACTGTATAGCAAATTTTTAGAGCTGCAGTTGGGCACTGTTTAAAAGCCACCCAAGTAATTACATAAAACATACACCAGTCGTGCTAACTAACGCATAGTAAAGAAGAGAGAACAAATTATGTACATAGAAACTAGCCTTGTAATGAAAAATACGGAAGTATAATTTGAACACTTGTGGAATAATCTCCAATGTAGAATGGCAGCGATGCTTCAGCATCACCATTAGTACAGCTAAATTCTGGGTGTTTCAGCAAACACTTCCAAAATTTTACAGCGGAGCTGTTAAAGGCTCACTAGGTTGGTCTCGTTGTCGTGCGCAGCATCGCCGAGTTGGGAGAGAGTGAAAGCAGAGTATAGGAGGAGAGGAAGAAATAGAGACAGACAGACAGAGAGCGAGAGAAATAAATAAATAATAAAACAAAATGAACTCTCTTGGTGAGGCGGGATTCGAACCTGGGTTCCCACAGTCCAAAGGCGAGTGTCATGACCACCGCGCTATACACTCACTTTTTTTAACATGGTATTTATTACAATCAATGAAATGTATGTACAGGAAGTATTTGAAATAATATGAGCATCAGGCTGACATAAGTAATATCGCTCGTTGGCGTTATACACCCACGCTTGCAGAACATGCATTTATGGGAACCATATGGTTCCATTGTACCGACAAATTGTAACGCAACTTGCTATGGGCGAGAGAGAGAGAAAGAAGGGGATAGAGAGAAAGAAAGGCAGATATAGAGAAAGAAAAAGAGAAAGAAAGAGAGAGAGAAAACAATATAAGCTTTTTTGGCGAGGCTGGATTTGAACCTGGGTACTCAAGTCAAGTTAAAGCTAAGGTAAAAGCCAAGGTAAAAGCTAAGTAATGCCAAGATAGAGCTAACAGCCAGCGCATATTTTTTTAAAGACGTTTCGTTTAGAAAGTAACTGGAACGCCAATGCATTTCTTCGCAAAGTTAGAGAATGAATATCTCGAAACTGGTGTTATCCTGAGAATTCGTTCCAAGTAGATCCACCTTGAAATCTCCATGGCTCGAATTTGTAAATTGCAATGGGCCATACAGTAATTAGTTCAAACCTTAATTAGGGAAATTTTGTTAATTAGCTGATCATGCGTTTCAGTTCTTTATGGAAGTAATGTCCGTCTCTTAGAGTAGACCAGCTCATAAACTAGAATTTTGCTATCTGCCTCCGGCAACATTTAAAAAAGTTTGAAAGTGTTCGCTGAATCACCCTGTATAGAAACGTGGCAACGTTAAAAATTGCGAGCGCGAATGAAACAATGTTTTTCTTCAATTCAAAAGCTCAGAGAACCTAATATTGTTTGCTGAGATAGTGTACGGAAGAGCGGTGCAATTGGCTGCGTTGCCGATGCTGCGAAAGTTTTTCAAACATAAACTGCCTTTCGGGAAAGAGTCAAAAGATGCGTGGCATGGGTTTTTATTCTTTTTCTCACACACCGAGTTAATCCAATACTAGCGTCTGTTGCTGGGGTGCATACTTAATCTACTTGTATAGGACATGATATACGGCATGTTCCTCTCGCGTCGGCTTTTGCGTACTATACAGAACGGTTCCGCTGAGAAAGCGCAGCTGCTGCATACAGTGCGCACCCTCCACGCTAACGCAGTTATCTTTTGGAGAAGCCGTGACTGTGTGAGCACACTCGCACTAGTTTCTCGCCTCACACCCTAAACTCTCTTCATCCCTGTCCTTTGGTGGTGCACAACAAACACAATCAATTATTCAATATCTCTGCACGTATCTAGACGTATACATTACCGGAGCAAGGAACAACCGACTTCGAAAAAGTTATACTAAAATTATCATAATCATCATCGTTCCCCTACTTATGTGCACTGCGAGACGAAGGCCTCTCCCATCAGTTTCTAATTGCCCCTGTCTTGGCCCTGGTGACCCCATTTTATGCCTACAAATTTCATAATTTTATCACATCAATTTTGTCGGGGCCGTCCTCCACTGCGCTTTCCTGCGCTTAGCACCCATTGTGAAACTCTACTACACAGTAAAGGCGGCAAGAGAAGAACTTATCTAAAAACAGGAATACTAATTTGTTTTATACAAATTGCGCTTACTTAATACTAAATTATAGAGTTGTTGATGATGGTGGTGGTGTTTTCGCACCAGCATGGGGTTAGCTTGACAAGCCTGGCTGGCTATAGTGCTCCACGTGAGCAACTCTTATGTTGTTAGCAAAGGTGTATCACGAAACGGAAATGAACTGTCTCCCGATGAAAGGCAATCAAGAGTCGTAGAACTCCCTTCCTGATTACTGTTGGCCCTCCGGGGAGCGCTAAGTCTGCAAAACCCGCGTGCGGAAGGCCTCTCTGCTGTACGTTGCGAAGAAACGTGTTTCTTTCTGCGCCAAGCTGCGGGCACAACCAGATGAAGAGCTGCACACCCCCGATCTGCGCACACAAGGCAAAAAGTGGGGAAGCACCTTCCAGTTATTAATAATCATCTTTACGTGTAGCGAAATGTTCGAAATGTTGAGCGAAAAAAAATCATGTTCTGAGCAAATAGCAGCGTAGACTTTCCGCGAGGAAGTCCTCGGACTAAATTATTCTAACCGAGTACAATGCATTTACTGAAAGAGCATGCACCTGGAGTCTGATTTTCGGTATTTCTTGCAGATGTAAACAGGATCTTTGCCTACATTAGGTCCCACCTACACCTCGTTTTCAGGAACAGATTTAGAATAGGGATGGTGTTATATTGCCACTGTGTGCTATCCTATTGCCGCATTGTAGCTTCACTGTTAACAAGGCTCCCGTGTGGGGGACGAAATATCAAGTTTTTCAGATTTGTCGGCGTCTGGTTCTTCACCATGCCACTGTACGTGTCACCCGCTGGCGTAGCTCAGTGGATAGGGTGTTGTGCGTCTGAGCACGAGGTCGCTGGTTCGACCGCAGCAGCCGCATTCCGATGGGTGCGGTGTGCAAAAGTGCTCGTGTACTGTGCTTTGAGTGCACGTGAAAGAACCCCTGGTGGTCAAAACAAGTGTTGAGCCCCCCGCTACGGCAAACCGCATAAACCACTGCGCAGTGTCGGGGCGTTAAACCGCACAGTCTTTTATTGCCATTGTGTAAAATCTAATTGATAAATACTCAACATATTAAAGTTTTGGGATAGCTTCTCTAAGCATAGAGGTCTAAATTAATGATAATTTTATATTCAGTTAGGAAGACACCTGTTCAGAAAAAAAGACAAAGAAACTTCAACTAAAATTTCTTTTCTCAAAAATTGACACAAAATGTTCGCAGTAGTTTTATGAAGCATATCTTTATCTTAAAATGCTTTCTCGTGACCAGGTTTATAAAGTTCCCGAAGCCACTTTTGCCAACCATAACCTCATGTAGCGATGAGCATTCACTCACATTTTTGGCGCCGATTACGAAGCATTTGCTATTCGAGATATTCCGAGCTCTGCTCGGATTTCTACAGCTGTTGGACATCGCAAAATACACCAGACACACATGTGCTAATACTTGGAATATATCACTTCGGAGCTTTTCACATGTCAAAAAGCAATTTTTTCACATCACAACAGAATCATGCCTAATTTATACAGGTGAAAGGAAAGGAATTTGAAAATAACATATTTGCTTATCCCTGGTGTACATAAAGCGGATTGTTACGCTTGACTTCGTCGCAACAACGGTATATAATAAATAGCATCATCCGAGCACTTCCTCAAACAAGTCTGTTATTAGCCAGCTTTTACAGATGTCCTTGCCCTTTCAGAAGGTTGGGATATTCGCCGCAGCACGAAGACGAGCTGTTCTCTGGCATAAATGAACAGCTGCATTAGTCTATGCAAACGTTCGTCACCTGCACGGGCGGAACCACAGTGAAAAACGTTTTTGTAGATGAAATTTTTCCATGTGCTCATGAGATTCCAAAGCTACTCTCATTAGGAACAAATGTTTCGACGGTCAAGAATTGCTATATCCACTGATCGCTGCATTCATTTGCGGCGTAAGTGACCTGAAAACTGAAGTGCAACCACAGTGGAGGCTTAGCGGCTATGGTGTTCCGCTGCTAAGTACGAGGTCGCGGGATCGAATCCCGGCCACGGCGGCCGCTTTAGGTGGTCCCCAGGTGGTCTCCAGGTGGTCATGTGGTCGAAATTCTCAGGTGGTCAAAATTAACATAGAGTCACCCACTATGGTGTGCCTCATAATCAAATCGTTGTTTTACCACGTAAAACCCCAGAATTCAATTCAATGCGAACAGAAAGGCCGTGCTGATTACCCTCATCTCCATCTGGATTGAAGTATCACGTTGAGAACATACACGAATAACGAGCGCATTTTCTGCTTCAAAATTCAGTGCTGAAGCTGGAGAAAACTGCGCTATACAAAAACCGGACAGCAGTACATGATCGCCGGAGGCAAAGTGCATAATCGATTGCGCAGCGCTGAAGCATATGGAGGGCTAAATAGGCTTCCGACGAGTTCGAAATTTCTGGCCCCGCGACGAGATTGCGTTGCAAAACTGACGAGAACCCCATCAGAGCTGCCCCCTAAATCATGCGGAACATGCACAGGACGTCCAACGGTTTAGCCGAGCCTTTGCTCATCTAAGCCTGGCTGCATAATGAACGTTTTGTGAACACGTAGCAAGTGGCAAGCACACTAGTTCAGGGAACAATTATAGTGCTTTCTTTCCGTTTTAATGTTCGTCTCGTGTTCTCGTTCTTTTTATTATCATTTTGTTCTTTCACAAAAAAGAACACGATATGTTTATGCAAGGCTGCATAATAAATGACGTATCACGGTTACAGTCGATGATCTCACCATACAATCGGAATAATAAGAGAACTCGTTCCATCAATTTAAATTTTGGAAGCATGAATAAATTACACAACTTAAAATATATTTGCAGGAAAGAACAATTGTATTTCGCCTGATTGTTAGTATCAGTTACACCCAGCGGTGCATTTTAACACCCATACAGCTCTATGAAACAAGTTGCATTAAACTAAATAAAGCGTGTAGCCTGATATATCGATCCAATAACTGGTATCAAAGGAATATTCACATTATTTTGTGCGGTATTTTGCATTTTGACTTCTAGAATTGCATTCAGGTTATGTGCGTAGCGTTCGTGGTGTCTATTCCTATCGTCTAACGTGGGCCATATTCCACCTCAAACAGTTTTTGGCAACTGTATCCATTTGCTTTCGAATGCGTGCCTTCTTTCAATTTCACTGTGGGTCTCCTCATAAAACTATGTGACACGCAGGAGGCCTCAATTCTTTTTACTGCGGGATCACCGGTTGCATATAATGCTTTTCTAATTATTCACACATTGAACTGTTCGTAGTTCAGTTCTTCGCAAGCAGTCATATAGGCTGGTGCTTCTCGAGAATCGTAGCAACATTTTTGTGGCTTTGTATATCGCTGGGGTGCAGGCTATGGGAATCTTGTATTTTGCAAGAAGCCTGTCGTCTATTTTCTGTAAGGCAGTCCGAATGGCAACCCTAGAATGTTCGGGTGATGATCAGTGCCACAATAAATGCTTTAAAGTTTCTCCTGTGCCACGTGTGCGACAATTGGCCCTATCTGCCAATCCACAGTGAACCTTTTGTTTCTCTCGTTTTACGGGTATTTTTTAGTCTATATTTCCCTTTCCGTAGTGCAGGGTAGCAAACCAGGCTCAGCTTGGTTAACCTGACTGCTTATCTCTTATCACTTCTCTCTTTTACTAGTTTGTCTTATGCCCCGATATAAGTTTACAGGGTTCGGTAGCTGCCGGGGTTTTCTTCTATGAAACGGTTTTCGCGCTGCCTTTACTTAAAGGGAACCCTACTATCTTCGAATTCTGGGTTGTCATACAAAAGGTGCTTTAAAGTTCAAAGTAGGTGCTGTAAAGTTTTAAAGTGAAGCTTTAAGTCAAGGTTCATCTGATTGTGTAGTTACACGTTCTAACATTAGTCCCCTGTTTCCGGACAATGTGAAGCGCACAATGGTGTCCAGAGAAAGGTCACGCTACACCTTAACCAAAGTATATTTTTGTGATCAACTGGTGAACTACATTTCCGAGGGCTCCGATATTGTTAAACTTGTTTTGTAACTTTTCCGGTAATACACTTGCCGATCAAGTTATGCATCTTAGCATTTATCGTAAAACCGACTTCAATATGGACGACGACGTCACAATGTGCTTTGTGTTGTCGTCATTTACGTTTCATCGTGTTAGCTGAAAGCTAAGAAGCACGATCTTAGCATTTGTCGAGGCTAATATGATGGGAGAATGAAAGAATTTAAGTTTTATGAGTATTCTCAATCGTATGGTAGATTCGGCGATTAGCGCGAAAAGCGAGTTTGCTTAAATAGTCGTCGCGCGTGTTGCAGCAATAATGCATAATCAGACTCAATTAAGTATTCTAGATTTTTATTTTTAAGTGATAAGTAAACTGTCAACGCATGTTTGCAAAAAGTAACAAATTGAATCACCTGAAATAGGTGCTCCAATCTAGTCCACAACTCACCATTCTGAAAGCCTGAGACGTGTTTCGAACGGAGTGCACGGCGCATCAGGCTAACGTTTGGTTACGCCGAGAGTCGCCACAGCAAGCAGCAGTTGCGTACACTCTGACCGCTTCAAATCAAGCAATTTGGCCGCAACGCTTTTTAAGGTTTAGGAGAACGCTCCTATTTCTTAAGCCGATGTCCTGTCGCTGTGTGCTAACACAGTGTCATTGACTACAATGTCATTTCTGAATTACCACAGGGAGAAGGTAAGCCTAAAAAGTTTTCATGCTGCTTGCAATAACTTCAACGGCAGACGAGATGGCTTGTGAACAATGATGATGATGATCTCAGCAACATTATAGGAAGTGACCGTTTCTGAAGCTCTTATTAAAAACAGTACCATGCATCATGCGGTTTTCGCAACAGCAACCAGTGTTTCGCAAACTCTACTGTATGCTGCTATAGGAATTACAGACAGCAGCGTAAGTACCAGCCAACATCTAAGAAATTTAAAGCTTGTTCTCAGATAGGCACTTGGAAGTCATCTTTATCGGGAGCTTTACGTCTGAAGCAGAGAGCCCAGCCACTAATGTGGGCGGAATCGCGGAGCTTTCAAAGTACCTACCACAGCCACGGGCGTCCTCTCTAAGTCACGTAAGGCAACCATTTGCCTATGTGTAGGTGCCGGTTTTACGGCCCCGACGCTCTGATGTCTTGAAGGGAGGGCTAGGAGCTAATTAGTGGTCAGCACAGAGCCAGGCAGCTGCGTCTGGCTGTGACAATGGTGTAATAGAAGTGCTGGCGTTGCTCAAGGAGCATGCGGCAAATAGTGTACAGGACGGGAGGCTGACGACAATGCTTCTCTCCACTAGAGGAAAGTTTTAGCACGTAGGAGCGGACACGGAATGTGCATCCTAGTTTACACATAGCTCAGCAGGTGAATATATTTTTCGAGAACACTTTCTTGTCGTTATCGCTCATTTATTAGCCTGCGCACGCAAACTTTCTCGCAGGAAATAAAGGTCCCAATATTCTCTTTCTTGCACTCGCGAGGAGGCTGACACAAGCTAATTAACTTATTCGGTGTGCTGGCGCCCATATGGGCTCCTAATTAGGTGATGTGAACATGAAATCACACAAGAAAAAGAAATATTCGTTCTTGTATAACGCTTATTTCAGACCCGCTGTCGTCTTCCACTTCCGTTGCGTGTTGATCTTGCACTTATTTCTCCGTTTGCTCTCTCAAGAAAAAACTATGAAGGTTGGGTGTCTAGGTAAGCTCTTTTCGGGTTCCACTGAATGACGCTGTTCACTGAAACAAATAACTATAGGTGCCCAAACAAGAAACAAATTATTTCTTCGCGCTGTGCCTTGACTGCACCTAGCACGTAGTTAAACTTAGCGTACACACTCTACGCCACCGTCAGTTAAAGGAATTCATGGATAGTTCAAATGATTTCATAAACGAAGTATACAGAAAACGTTAGCTAAAACCTGCGCACGTCACTTAAGCTTCAACGCTTTAGTTTTTCATAGGGTAACTGTGTTATAGTAAATATAAGAAACAACATGTAGCATCGCCTGTCAGATGCGATATCAAACACAAAGATGATTTGTAATTAGCTTTTCAAACTTTTTTATTTCCACTTCAGCGCCGAAGAGTGCTGCCAACGTCGAGAAAACACCTGCCTGAAAAAATAAACAGCGGAAAGAAAAATTGAGGACGAACATTCAAGGCTAAAAATTAAACGCATAAGTTATCCAACTTCAAACGGCGTTATCTTGTTCCGGATGCAATACGCGAGGAAGATTGTCCGACACGCTAACACCTATGATAATATTATTATAACTACAATAATAATATTACAGGGCTGTGCATGATCTGAGTTGAATGGAAAGAGCGCGATTGCGAAGGAACGTGTTCCATCAAAGTCTTGTTTTATTTTCCTACGGCACTAACTTATTCAACGGACTTTGACCAGAGTAAACTCTTGGCTTAATCATAGGAAAAATCTTTTTCACATAATAAATAATAAATATATGCCAAGTATTATATTGTATATAAATATAGCTTTGTTGCAGGTGTAAGCCATGTAAATCAGAGGCATGCTGCTTGCACACAATCCATCTGCGCTCACGAACTGTGTCTTTGCTGTGATAGGGTATATTGGAGAAGCAAAGCTACCTTGACTTTTTGCTCGTGCGTAATTATTTGTGGTATCCCGTATTGTCTGACATATATATATATATATATATATATATATATATATATATATATATATATATTATTTATATGTAATGTAAGATTTTTCAACTGCGAAAAAAATTGTGCAGCTGAATGATATTTGTAGGTGTTACACCGTCTAAAAGATCACTTCATTCTCACCCATAAAGCGGACTTCAACCGTTTCACAATTTGCGTTAAGCGTTACTGCACATTTCAGACTTATGTTCAGACTTAAGGAGAGTCATATTGCGTGCACCCACAGATGAGTATTCACTCCAGCATATGGATCACTCCCGATGAGTGTTCACTCACAAGCTATCATCTAGTCTGGTTGTCCTCAAAAAGTGCGTGAACGCTGTTTTGACCTTGCGCCCACTAGATGTCTGCAGCCAAGGTCCCGTGATCTTAATTTCCGAGAACGGTATGTCGTCTAAGCCGCTAAACCTCACGCGCAGAGCGTGTCGTTTAGAGTTGTAGTTTAGACAATGGCACAGAATGTGTTCTATGGGCTAATCATTTCCGCAATAGTTGCATATGGCGCCGTTGGCCATTCCCATGAGGAATAAATAAGCATTCATGAATGTCACGCTGAACCACGGGCGGCACACTACAGTTATTATATGACAGGGGAATCCCGGTGGCAGCCGAAGTAGCATGTCAGGCCCAGTGAATGTAATCGAGCGCTGGTAAAATCCGAAGAATTCCAACGTGTTAGTCTAATGCTACGTGCAAGTGAATAAAGTTTTCGTGCTGCTGCGGTTCTGGATAGCGGTATCAGCACGCGCTAATCTTGCTGGTGAGCCGAGCGTGTTTTTGCATCTGCTCATTCATTGCCGGCAATTATGCAGTGGCTCGGCAGCCATTAAAACATAATTTCATGATCGTTCTCGAATGCTTGTATCTTCTGCTCATGAGTGCCATGACGCAAAATAAACTGCAGTGATTGTAGGGCGGCCTTGAATCACAAGATACTGCCCATTGATTAGGCGGTTGTGGAAAAATATGATCGTCGGCACCTTGGAGAGCCGCAAGTTCCGCCGCTGTTCATGCCAAAACATGCGAAAAGTTTATTTGTATGCAGACAGACTTCAATGGGACAATCATAGCTTCGGTAAACCATTAGGAACTGGTACAATCATCCCTGTAGACAAGCAAACGGCCAAACTAGAACTTATTTAGGTGAAAGAGAAAGACAGCCGATTTAAGGCTAGTGATGACATGTCAGCCTTCATAGCAATCCAGGAACTGAGAGACACACCTGGGGTTACCGAAGACACCCTAATGCATATTTCGGGCGCTTCGCTGAATTGAAGCCAGCTGGAAGTGAGTCTCGGAGACTGGCCATAACACCGGGGAATGTAATATACATAAATAATCGTTGAAACCCTCGGAGCGCACATGCAACATCTTTCATGGCTTGCTATTCGCAAATTCTTCTAGGAAGATTACGGCCCATCCGCTGAGTATATAGACCGCCATTCTCGCTCGACAGTAGTCACTGTCATCGTGCCAGCACCTGCCTTGTCTAGCCGCCGGCTGTACGATCGCTTGAAAACACAGGTCAGCTCGCGCGAAGCACGCAAGGATCGCCTTACTTGTCAGCATATCAATTATCACGGCATCTGGTCGCAACAAGCGTGACAGTACTATATATGTATACTGTTGTGCCGTACAGAGAATGAAAAAAAGCGAGAAGCTATAACTGATTTACGTGTGGTTATTGTTTGCGCTTCATCCCTCTGGTCTTTCATCGTTTCGCTGCTGAACTTGAGGTCCCGGGTTCGATCCTCCATGGTTGTGGCGGCCGCATTTCGATGGGGGCGAAATCCCAAACCACCCGTGTACTTTGATGTGGTGCAGGTCATCGGACGCCAGGTGGGCAAAATTATTATGGAGTCCTCCTACTACGACGTGCCTCATAATGAGATCATAGTTTTTTGCGTTTAGAACACGGGATTTCTTTTTCTTTCTTCGGTACGTCTTATGCCTTGCATATGCGTAGTACAAATCGAATGTTCTTGCCAATGTGTTCAGCATTTGATGAGCTTTTTCCACGAAGGCTTACGAAGATTCTAGTAGTCTTTTGAGCGTTCGTACATAGATACCGTAAATCAATAGCGTGCAATTTACTTCTAGCCAAAAATTAAGAAATTTCGTAATTTATTTGTCAGTCGAAGTCATCTTGCAATAATCGAAGCTTACAGTGCCACGTTATGTACGTGACCTAGTCTCGCCTTCTGTAGTTGCTATGGGGAGTGGTGGAATAAGGAAGCAATATTATACATGGGAGACACGATGCAATTGTGAAAGTACGAGACGCATAAAATGTGAGTTTTCTTTTTCTGCTAATTATATTGTATTTAGCTCTCTGGAAACGACCGCCGCCTTGCCGAAAAAACGAGCCTCTCATTTTGCAAGAAAAACGACGCTGATGACACCGTGCAAGGCTGATGAAGGGGTGACATTGTAATCGCGTAAAGCAACCACTTTGTTTCTGGGAAGTAAAGTCATTGTCCCTACGGTTATCACTAAGAATATGTTCTTGCACTTAAGCGCAGATAAAACACTCTTTAAAACTGCAATCGCTCCTTACTATGCGCAAACAAGAGCTCAGATACGGTTACGTTTTACAAAAGAAAATCACTGATTTTCTACGCTTTCAGAAACAACTGCAGGAAATGATACACGCTGTTTTGAGCAGTCAAACTTGATAGTAGACTTTCTTGCAGTTTGCTTCGTTTTGCTCTGAGTACTTGACTGCGGCCAAACATTTGCCAATAGCAGGTGGTAAATACATTGCTAACAATCTGAGTATTTCTTTAATCTCCGCCAGAATTAGCTGTCTTCCTATTTAACAAAATATAAGGAATTAGAGGAACGCAATTTAGAGCTGATGCTACGTTACTGTTTGCTACGTCACGTTTTAGTGATGTTTTCCTTTCAAACATGAAAGCTTTTGTCTTAACGACCTAATTTTGCGTTATTCGTGGACAAGCTTCATTCAGGACGAGTCGAAAGATTAGGTTCAGCACTTTACAGAAGGCGAAGTGCTTCTCCTACTTTCCTTGACCTTGTTCCGTGTACTCATCTAATGGAGACGAGGTAGTGAAGGCTGGTTAAGGAACAATAAAAGCCGAACGTTTACTTAGTGGTGACGCGCTTTCCCGCCTCAGCGAGCAGGGAAGCGCCGTTCATTTTGTTTTCATTTACAGGCTGTCACGTACCCAAATTAGGAACAATTTTGCTGACGCTAGTTCGGGTTAACGTCTTTTTTCTCTCAGACGTTCCTTACTGCCCGCTCGAGTACTTAACTAATTATACAAACGTAGTGGGACAATGATTGTCTGAGAACAAGAAAACCGGGCTTTCTTGTGTGTCGGCAAGTAGGTGCAGTCTGTACCGCGGCTTCTATTGGTGCTTGTGTATATGTTTCAAGATGGACACTGAGCATCGCCTGCGATGCTTCTTCACTTGATTTTTTTATTTACTAATTAGTTTGCTTCCCATTAGGCGCTCAAGAAGCATATTGGTTGCTCCAGTGACCTTTCCACAGCATGCAAGCTCTTAAAAAATAAATATAGGGTTTTACGTGCCAAAACCACGATCTGATTATGAGGCACGCCGTATTGGGGGACTCCAGGAAATTTGGACCACCTGGGGTTCTTTAACGTGCACCTAAATCTAAGTACACGGATGTTTTAGCATTTCGCCCCCATCGTAATGCGGCTGCCATGGCCGGGATTCAAACCCACGACCTCGTGCTAGCTGGTGTTATGCTAGTCTATGCAGCGCATCGACCTACTATAGGAGTCAACACCAGAGAGAAGTTGGCCAATTGGTCTCTTTTTTCATGAATAAATAAAATCAGGAACAATTTCATAGGTGTTTTGTTTAGTATACCAATATAATACTTTAGTACGGTAGGTTTGCAAGTAGAATAAATGTTTCCAAAGTTGTGAGAGAAGTATGAAATAGTGGCCAGTGATTCATTTTATGTGCATATGTTGAAACGCTTGTTTCAAGCAGCGTCGTCTGCTCCACGGTGCGACGTGCGAAGAGGAAAATAAACAAGATGGGAGGAGAGCGCGTGTCACGTAGCAGGCGCATAAGTTCGAGAATAAAGCTGAACACGATGAGATGCGCTGTCTCTTCCAAAGGCTTTGTCGGTCCACTGCCACAAAGTCTGTTCTTTTGAAAAGGCCCTTGCTAACAGATTGAATTTTTGTTTTGGCACAATTGTGAGGACAGAGCAGCAATAGCTATAGCGCCTTATTAAGGGCAGGTAGATATATCGTTCCGCATGGTATGAGTTATGAAAAGCATTCTCAGTTACGCGCATTGAAAAGAATATGTATCTGCAATCACCCCCCCCCCCCTATCCCCTCGCCTTCCTAATTCCTATCTTGGAACGGTATGCTGCAATGAATTATTTCCACTCGATTCTATTCCCTTTTATCAGACACCTTTCACGGCCAGTCGGTCCTGGTGATAATTTTGGCGGAGCGCCGCTCGGACTTCTGAAACAACGTGATATTTAAGGACTAGCATTGAACTAGAATCTTGGCGTTATTCCGAGTGGCACCTGTTTTGTTCACCTTCTCTCACATACGTGGGGGTTTTTATTGTCTTGCGCAACATACCACGCACAGCCACAATTGCGTTATGATGTAGAGTCTTCTTACCAGTCGCCATTTGTCGATGCCTTACTCCAGTGTTTCCAGCCAGGTAGGGACTTCCTCTTCCTCGACTCGATAGATGAATCGATGGGTGCGATGTGCGTCCAGTTTGAAACGAGGTGGTTGCTTGAGCCACCGAGCTCTTCTTCCATTTTTTTCCGAATCTCCTACCTACATTTCTTATTACCGCCACAAAAATTCCCAGCAACGAATTTTCTCAGCCATTATTGGGAACGTTGCTTGTGTACTCCTCCATTGTTTGTGTTGTCCCTACTGTTCTGCCACCAAACCTCCAATCCCCTTTTTACTAATCTCTGTTACGGACATGTTCACTTTCTCCCTGCTATCCTCGAACCAAAATGCTTCAAGGAGGCCATACGAGTCTAAACTGACAGCCGGGTAGATATCTTTACATTCTAATAACACATTCCATCATTTCCCTAGCATTACCGCAGTAAGTACATGCTTCTTTTTCCTTGTTGTACCTTGCTTTATTAACACGTGTTATAAGGCATCCTAATCTCGCCTCGAAATGTGTAAGTAGCTACCCTTTGAGGTATAAAAAATTGTTTCTCTCCTGATTTCGTTTTTATCTTTTAGATAGTTATTCGTACCCGGTTTCTTTTCCACTGCCGCCTCCAATGACAGTGTCTCAGCCTCTATGACTTTGCACTTAACTTTATTTATGGCCATGTTGCTTATTACAGCAGCCGCATAATCGCTTGCAAGCTTCCTTGTTCTTTCCTCCACTGTGAGTCAATATAGACTTTTTCACAAACCGGCGTTTGAGTAGCGCCATTGGCCGATCGACACGGGCGACGTCTAGCGTCAGGAACATATTATGCCGCCATTTTGGACTGTGAGCCTTGCGAGAGCAGGCCGGCCGCACTTCGGTTATGTGATCTTCGCCGACCATTATTTCGATTGTTTTCTTCCGCTTCGCTTGTCTTGTGCCACTTGACTTGGTACATGTTTCACGTGCTCGCGTGAGCGCTCAGTGTGAAGTGCAATAGCAATTGAAAGCCCAGCCAGTGGAAGTGGCGTTTCGTCGTCGGTAGCGGCGGCAGCCGCGTCTGCTTCGTCGAGACCTAGCGTGCTAATCAGCGGTATTTTATGTGCGAAGTACTTTAGGGGCCCGGGATGTCGGCGTCTGTCGCGCGTGACCACCCCTGGCTGTAGCGCTACTCCAGCACCAGCGCATCACTGATTCGCACTTCCTCAAGTTTCACGTTAGTGGAGCTGCATTGCTTACCCCTGTTCTTCGCTGAGTCTCAAAGTAACATTTTTTTTCGTTGTTATCGCTGGGCACATGTAACTGTAGTCGCCGATTGAATCTGATCACCATTACGTTTCGCGGTTGAGAGTTACCTCATTTAGCGAAAGCAGGCGCCTACGTAGCTGTCAGGCAATGCTTAGAACCAGGCGCCGGCAGCCCGCCGACGCGTGTCAGTGGTTAGTAGATATGCGGTGGTTACTCCATACGCTTCCGACGCAACTCAACAGCTGAGTCATGCAAATTTTATTGAATCCGGTGCAGTACTGGGTGCTTATAACCAAATGTCAAAGCAGAAGCGTGGCGCTCGAGCAGCGCGGTACCTTTCTTGCAGGGTCTGGTCAGTAAACCAGTTGCAAAGTATAAAAACAAAAAAAAAAAATACCCCAAAGATTGACAAGAATGGCAAGAAAGAAATTAGAAGGAAAGTTTTCTACGATAATATAAAGAACACGTCTTGGTAATTGAGGCTCGAGCTTGTAGCCTAAAGACAAAAACATACCAGAACAAATATTCCCAATAAGATGAGACATGTGTCTGCTGCAGTAAAAATCCGGAGACGACTCAGCCCATCCCAATGGAATTCGAATCGCCCAACGAGACCCTTGAGTAACGTACTCCTTCCACAAGCGCTTGGTTTTGAAGTGGATGGAATCATCGACCGGTCAGCAGTTGAGATCAGCAAGACACGTTTACAGTATGGCTGTAAAATAAGCTGGGCAGATATTTATTTATTGAACCCGATCCGTTACAGGAATAGGTTGCAGTACAAAATAGATATATACGCTTTAAGGAAGAGAAAAGTAGGTTAAGGAGGTGTAAACAAAATGCTAGAATGAAAAACTTGTGTAGTATGCCTTTTTAACTCAAGAAGGTTAGGTGACTGTTTCACCGCCCCGTTTCAAAGGGGATTGCAGTAAATGATCACCATCATTACAAGCACCCATGATGCTAATTAAGGAACATGACACAAATACCAAGGAGGCAATGCTAAAATTGTTAGAAAAGGTGATCCAGGACAAAAAAATCTGAAAAGTTGGGGGCAAAGTATAAAGGATTTCATTTTCAGGAGTAATGGAGATAAAACAACCACTTTTATAGACCAAATATAGTTATCATTGGTAGTATAAAGGTTAACAAAAAAGCAAGCCATGAACTTCAAGTTACAAACATCAAACGTCGTGACAGACTGCGAGAACTGCAAAACGACGTTTAATTCGTAAGTCTCATTCATGATAACCTGTTTTAATCGCCAAGCATACAGAAATAGCGAAAAAAAAAGACAAGTCATTCTTTATATGCAGCCTTTCTAGATAATAGATGTACATAAAACATCCTAGACAGGCAGATTTAGCGCATCATCCCAAAGACGACCAACTTAGGGAAGGAACTATATAGACTCTGTAATGGAAGTATGCCGGAACAACAGATAAACTCACAGGAAAGGGCTCATGACACTACACTAGATATCCAGAAGAGTTCACACCAGGGTTTACCATCGTGACCCCTTGGCCATTGTGATAACCACAAAAAACTTAATGTCGCTAGAGACAAGTAAGTTAGGTTATAGTCTTTTGTATAAACGAGATGATATGGTGATTGTGCAACGTCTTCCGTACTCAACGTATGCAGATTACCTTGGTTTGCTATCTGACAGTCGGAGAGATATACAGCTTCTAGCAGATATGTGCCAAAATGAGGGCGATGCTCTGGGAATTAAATTTAGAGTAAAAATTCGGGCTTCATTCTGGTTATTGACACTACTGATCAGACGGTAACAATACAAGAGAATGAGATACCAAGAGCAGCCGAGTGCAAATGTTCAGCAGTATAGATCAAAAATGGAAATAGGTACATACTAAAAACTAACATGAATAACTAATCAAAGCTCAAGGCAGGAGAAACGCTGTAATATTTAGTGCTACAGGGGTCAACAAGTATTAAATAGTACAAGGCTGCGGAAATGCGCAATGGTTTCCGGGGTTATATTTGACTACATGCTGTGCTAAGCATCTGAAGGGAAGGCAGGACTTGAGATTAATCGGAGAGTACCCGGAATGCGAGCACTGGGGGTGTATGGAACTAACCCCACAAATGAAGCAGTACAGGTATAGGATGGGCGTACTTCGAAAAGCAGAAGGCTCAGAGTAAAATTTACTTCCAAAGATGACGGCGCAACCTTAACGAATATACATGTCGGGTTATGTTATCTAGGTACATGTATAGCGAAAATATTGACTCAAATCGGCGAAAAAGAACAAGGACGCTAACGAGTAACCATCTAACCAGTAGGAGAAGGAAAACAAGAGGTGAAAGGTAGAGAGGTTAACCAGAGTAAGTGCCCAGTTGAGGCTAACAGCGACAGAAAAAAAAATTTGTGAAATGCAAACACATAGGTCCGGAAACAGTGTACTGGATAGGATCAACGGAAGTTTCATGATAATTTAAATGGCAGTGTGCTACTGCTCAAACCTAGCCAGATCAAAATGTCTGAGAACCTTTAGCTATAAGAAATTATTTCCAGATGAAGGCGACTCGTGGATAGTGCGTACATAGTGCCTAGTGCACATACTATTGAGCATATTCCGTTAGAATGTCAGAGTATCCATCCACCGTCTTCACCGCTCGACAATAGCGCGATGTTTAAAGACACTTAAGGAAACATAAATGTGTCTGGCTGTAGAGACTAAATAGAAGACACCTGGAGTGATTGGTGGCGCAGATGAATGGATAACATGCAATACAGGGAAATTGCTACGGTGGATGACGCAGCTCCAAGTAGTAAAAAATATTTATTGTTTGGCAATACTAACGAGTTCTGAAGAGCGGGCTTGGTAGGATGTGCAACCACCTCGTTTGTTAAAAAATATCATAATCATCACCATCACTGCTACCACCACCTCCACAACTATCATCATCACCGCGGTGACCTTAAGTGCCAAGTGGATAAAAAAATTTACAATACGGGGTCATAAGTCTTAAATTTCGATGCAGGAACGCCTTTTCGGTTATGAAGAGCTGAGGATGGTATTAATGCAAAGCATTCTTTGCCTTATACTAGGTACTCTACGATAGGCACGTATAGGTGGGCAGGGGTATCTCTCGCGTCGGCTTGGGCCTGTTAAATGCGGAATGAAATAATAAACGTCTGAAATAAGCCCGGCTACCACGCGAACTTATCTGAAAAACACAAAATCTGCTGCTGCAAAATTAACAAAGTATAAGAAGTAAATTGAGCATTAGAGCTAAGAATGTTGCTACAGTTACCAGTTATATACTTTTCGCAGTCCCTATTGGAAGTATCGGGAGATGAGGTGGTGACGGAGCCTAGCTGCGTTAGTGGTAATCCAGCGATAAATGAAATTACGTGCAGTGAGGGCAAGAACATACCTCTTTAGAAACTAAGGCTCACTCTCTAAGGCCTGTGTTATGGTCTTGAAGCTTGCTTGCTCGGTTGGACTCGAAAGAACAAGTCAGCAAACGCCGTTCTCAGAATTGTTATAAAATTAAGATACTAGTTACCTCACATAGCTCACCTTTTTGCATTTTGTCCTTGTTTACATGTGTGCAGTGCAAATGCCAATGTATGCAGTTCGCCAGTGTTTTGGTATAATTCAACATTGGGTGCATACCGGTCAAACGATAGCAATCCTAAAAGGTCTGCAACATTAGCCGCTTTATTTCCGTTAGCTGGAAGAAGGAATAATAAACTACTCTTGTGATGACAGCTGGCTTACGCTATTCTTAGTACCAGCATATAATGACTTCAAATTGACATCGAACGCAGGGAGGTATATAAGGTAAAAAAAGAAAACAAGAGAACATGTGCTCTGTGCCGCGCTCACGTACTCCCACGCGCGAGTCTACAGTCATCGTGATTACATTATGGTAATGATAATCGCTAGCCCGCATCCACAGACAGCTGGTCATGACAGAGCGCATCGATTTAATTCTGCAATTCCGATTAGACCCTATCGATTCGGACTATTTCGCGAACGCTTTAGGGAAAATTGGTCAGGGCGCCTTTGGAGTGAACAAACTTTGTGGTGAAGAGAACTTGTGGAAGCTCAACGGAAGCGCTACGGAAGCTCAATGTTCAGGTGGCCTCCTTTTAAAAAAGAAAAAAAAATGGTCTCAAATTCAATTCTTAATCAGCGAAATTCAGGGTAGAAACTGTCACTGTCCGGACAGAGTATTACGTACTCCAAAATAAAGGAAAAATGAGCATGCAATATGGCGGGCGATCAACGCACACTTAACATCGCGCGAGTGCGCTGAGGCTACGTGACGAGTCAGTTTTGCTATTGCTTTGTTTCGAGAGAAGACAAAAATTACCTGGAGGGTATTGTTGCGTTGCGCTTGGACCTTTTGTTCTAAGCGCAATATTTTACATAAAACATCTTTGCGGATTTAGCGGTACATGCGAAGGAAGTGGATCAACATGTGATAACCTAGTGTGTACTCTGATGTACCCTGACACAGCACTACATCTATGTTGTGCCTAGGATAGTAGGGAGGGCGGCTCTTTTTCATGCATTTGGTCATCCGAAACGACGGCTAGCATAATTATATGACGTCAGGAAAGAGGGTCACAAAAGTCATTGCTGACTTTGTTTTTGTGAGTAACTTTGTTAGGACAACTTAGTCAAATCATATATCGTAGCAGCAAGAACACTCAGCTGGAGAAGGAAGCATAATAGCGATGACTTTAGCAATTTCCGTGAATTCAACTGGGACCTTGTTCAGAAAATTTCTTACACTAAAACTGCAATCGCGAAGGAGGCCGACAGATGATCATCTGTATATGTATATTCAAAGCTGTATCAATAATGACTCAACAACTGGTCAGCAGCACTATAACAACACCATTACAATGCTGCATCAATGATAACCCAACAGTAATTCAACAATAATTACCCAACAATTTATCTAAGCACAATGTTCTTTCTGTGATAACTCAACAATCGCTCAATATTTACGTGCTCAATGGTGTTTCATTAAACTTTCAGTGGCCAATATTCAAGTGCCCTCAAGACTTCCCCCAATGATATCCCAACAAAACCACAATGAGTTTTGAATACGATAGTCAACATTGACCAATAATATTTCAATGCTTTTTAACGATTTTTGTAAGGGGCATATCTGTTCTGCGTAACACAAAAAGAAAAAAATTGCTTCATGAATTCTTCACATACAATTTTGGCTCAGTTTATTATTAAAGCGAAGTTTTCTATGTCTCACTGATTCATCCGTGAGTGCCGAAAACGCAATGCAGGAAGGCCAACTTACACAATAGAACTATCTGCGCATCTGCGCACACGATCGTTAACCCTACAGTTTACATTAGCAGTTGTACCGATAAGAACAATTGGAACTGCAACGCCACGCTACCCAGATGAACTGTAGGTATCTGCATTGCATTACGCACGTCACGCAACGCATTCCCGGTCATCACCATGGGTAGGACGCGGGTGCATGGCACGGCAGAAGAAGAGGCTGCCGCACGCGAACGTAAGCGCGAAGCCGATCCCGTGCATTCGCAACGGCATGCAATCTGTGAAAGTGTTCGTATAATGAATGGCTACATGATCTAAAATGAAGGCTATGCACTTAACGAAGTGTGTCTTCATTCAACTTCAACGTTCAAAAAATATTACGCTAAACAAGCAATCAAATCACATGCATCGCATCGGGTCGCTCAGCATTTTTTGGGTTTGTTGCGTGCTCGTTGGCTTTGGACTTTGATTCAGTTTGCATGGGCGAATGCTTCGCATTCAACAATCTTTCTTTAAGGAAGGGGTTTGATTTTTGTACAAAAATGAGGTCACAAATGTGGATTATACATACATGCAGAGGTAGGTCCCAGAGTCAGCAGGCTGAAGAAGAGACCCCCCATTAGTATCATCTAGAAAACATAAATACATGTGTAAAGCAACTCCACAGGACTTTAAAAAGAAACAGCGCACTGTTGATGTCAATAGCTAACACACACAAAGAACAGCCTATTTTTATGACACAAAACAACTGTAAACAACAGTAGTCGGAGGATTATTGTATACAGATGAATGCTAACAACAGTACATCGAGTACAAAAGTTTACTGAGGTTCGATTTGAATCTGTAAAAGTCAGATAAAAAAACGTAATAATACATAATACATAATAATGTGGCTGAAACATTGGCAGTAAATTTGTCATAATTACGTCTAAGTTTAAGTAATGATTAGCTTTTGTTAGAAGCGAATAGATGTTTGCACAAGTAATTCAAGTAAATAGTTGTGAATTTTTTTGAAACGTAGATTACCATGAGAAAGGAGGAATAGAGATGCGTCTGGCTTGTAGCTGCTACGTGTGATAATGTAATGTATGTATATATAATGTAATGTATGATTTTGAAGAGTGGTTTATGCCGCATTGCGGCATGTGGTGTCTATATTTTCTGCAGATTTTTCTGCCTTTCCTTCCCATCTTTTTTCGCACTCACTGCCTCGCGTTTTGATATTTATTTTTCATTTCGGGAAGGTTTACTGCAGGCGGCATATGGAATAAGATAAAAAGAAATAAAACCTCCGCATCATGAAATCCGAGTTAAAAACATTTATTTCAGTTCTCGCTTGTAAGCTGTTTGGTTAAATTCGTCCTTAAGTAGTTTTTGTGCCTGTGGCGTTTCCACCTGGGTATTGCTTTTCTTTCTTCTATCGGACGTCACAGCAGCGGAGTAGCCGGCACCTCCGACATCGCCTAACCTATATTTATTTATTTTATTTATTTTACAGGATTCGTGCATCACAATAATGGCATTACTGTAGGGAAAAGCACGAACCCGGCACAATACAATATATAGAACTACTTCTCGGTACCTCCAGACAACCACAGCCACCCCCACATAGCGTACTGTGAGAAAGCACTGTAGCTACTTAAACAAGACAGAGTTACAAAAAAGGGGACTTTGATATAAAATAGGCATAGGTTGTCTTGAGCGCGTACAGCGCTCATTGGTTCGTTCGAGCGGAGCGACGCAGATGCTTGCCTGCGAAAAAAAAGAAAGAAAACGAGAGTGTGCGCGCTTGATGGCGCGTGAGTCGAGTTGACGGATTGATCAAAGCTTTGCGCTCATTCGGTCGATACTGAAACTTGCTCATGAACGAATTTATGACGACTGGCCTGGGAAGATTAGGGCGGGAGTGAAATCAGCGTCCAAACAACGCTGACGTTAGCTCTAGCGTTTCGCACTGGGTTGCCAAGTGGAACGGAAAATGCTAGAGGAAAAAGAACTTTATTGAACTGCGGAGCGAGCACTTCTCTACGCCCCCACATGGCACATTCTACGTCCGCCCCCTCCCCCCTTTTTTTTGAATTGCAGTTGTTTCTTTGTTCACTCTTTTCTCTCTTGCTCGTTTTCGTCGCCTGACTGGTTTTAGCAAAAAGTACATTAGGGTGCCCATGGGCTGCCAAGATGAATAAACAGATAACTTCGAAGATTATAATTCTTAGCGCCTGGAGGAGAAGAAATTAAAAAAAATGTTATAAACTAGCCTGCAATAAAAGGCAAATAAAAGAAATCAACGCACGGAAATTCACTGAATTCTTCGGGTCGAAGGTGCATTCGCTTGGCCTCCGCTGATGTATGCTCGCTGTTGTTTGGCCCGCTACTTCAGAACAATTCATATACCATTCGATCTATTTTAATGGAAACAAATTTTCTTCAAACTAGGAATTAAACGATGCGATGATGATTTCCTCACTATTTGTTCTTTCAGTACGGCAGTCAGTAGATGATGGGAAAGTCACCGCACTTTATTCCGCTATTAACTAAAATTGGTCACGTACTTTTTAATTACTGGTTTTAACCCCAAAGCTGCAATCGTATTAAAGGGGCTCCGTAGCGGGCAAAAGCAATATATGCGGTAATAAAAACATAATCCGTTGTTGAGATATTCATCGAAAAATTGTTTTTTTTCGGTCCGATACCTAAACTGCGAGTGCTAAGCAGAGCTGGAAGCCCCGCCCACTTCTCGACGCTCTGATGACGTAGATCAGCTCGCTGCGATGACCTGCAGAGCCGTCGGCTCCGTCATCGCGCATGCATACCGCAGGTGACGGTAGGTCGCCGAGAAATTGTCGTCGCGAGATAAGATGACAGCAGGCGCGTACAGGCGGGCAGAAAATTAAATCAGGCGAGCAGCGTCACGTGATCAGTGCTTCCTGCACTCGTCGTGCGCCCAGGTTCGGAATCGTAGCGAAAAAAGACGAATTTTTATCGACGAGTTCCTCAACAACGGATGGCATTTTTAAAACCACATAAATGGCTTTTGCATCGCATTGCAGCCTTCTCTTCCAGTACTACAATTCCAGCTTTGGCAATAGAACCAGTAACTAAAAGGTAAATAAACAATCTTAATTCGCGATGGAATTGCGACAGTTTTTCGAACATCTAGTGTCAGTCTAGCTGAAAGAACGAATACTGAGGAAAACTTAACTGCATAAGATAAATCCCATTTCTTGTTTTAATTTATTTCCATTAACACAAATCAAACGGCATAGTTATCCGATGAGAGCATCATGGTGGAATCGTTGCTGTCCGTGCTTGAGCTTTTTATCGCCTGTTAAACTTACCTTATGCTGTCTAGTAGCCCCATCCTCATTTTTGTGTTCCGTGCCTCAGATATTTCGAACTTTAAGCCGAAACCTCGGCTGTGCATTTCAGAATGATTGTGTTCTCGATGAGTTAACCCTCACGGTAAATTAATGTATTGAAAAGTCTGTGAATTTTGGTAATGAAGAAAAATTTGCTTAAACAATATTTTCTCTCAGGTGCATGCAAGCGAAATAGCTATGATGAGGCACCATCCATAAATACTTATCCACTTGTAGAACTGCAACACGCTTTTCAGCTAAGCTGATGTTCGAAAAGAAGATGCAGCAGTTTCTGGCGCGCTCCTTGTTATGACCTCCAAGTATTTTCCCGGCAGAGCAGCGTTTCCTGTTATTGTGAAACTTTCAGGTGACTTTTACGTGCTCTCCTCGCGGTAACCGTAGACCTGCCTATACATAGACAAAAGTGTTCGCATGTGCCGACGGCGTGGTACGCACTGCAGCACCTGGTAACGCTGTCAGTCTGTTAGTTATAAACTTAAGAAGACAATCGTTTCATGCTGCCTAAATAATACTTTTTTCAGGTGCTTTCTTACAGCAAGTGGTTCCAAAAGCTTGCGGAGTAGACGTAATTTTGAATATTCTTACAGCGCCCCATCTTGCTTGTGAAATTTCAAATTTATTCAGCAGCCTTATCTGTCATCACATATTTTTATTTCTGAATAGTTTCACTTTGACATGAGCGATAGTTCACAAACAGAAACTTTTAGTCCTGCATAGAGCATCTAGATCCCCTAATAGTGCACATGTAACTTCATACGACGCCCCCTAGATCTTTCTCGAATTGATGAAGTCTTTTATTCTTAAAACCTTTTGCTACTTTTGAAACGACACCCCGTTCTGTATATACATGGAGTCTTAAAGCGTAAAGAGCAAATGGTTGGTAATTTGTCTGGACAAGCGTAATTATCTGACCCAGTTTTCGTACCCCCACATGCTTGTAGACATGGGCCCACGTCGCCGTCCACCCCGCCCCTCCGCATACCAAAAAAGAAAAAAAAAATCACCAGCTCATCCCTATTCGAGAAAGTGGGGGTTAGCGAAGCTTGTGTGTGTTCCTGAGCTACTACTTTTACTTCCCTTTCCTACTACTTTCCCTTCCCTTTCCTACTACTTGTCTCTCCCTTTCCTTCTACTTGTCTCGCCCTTTCCTTCTACTTTTCCTTCCCTTTCGTACTACTTGTCTTTCCCTTTCCTACTACTTGTCTTTCCCTTTCCTACTACTTTTCCTTCCCTTTCGTATTACTTGTCTTTCCCTTTCCTACTTGTCCTTCCCTTTCCTTCTACTTTTCCTTCCCTTTCGGGCAACTTTTCCTCCCGTTGCGTTATACGATTCTCTGCTCGTCGCTGACGGGGGGCATCGGCTTCCGCCGTTGTCGCTTCCGTTCGATGTCTCGAGTTTGCTCGGCGGTGTGGTTAGCAGCATTCGCCAGCCATTGCCACTTGCGATTCTTCAAAATTAAATTGCTTCGAAATTAAATTTGTCCATCAATCACGTAAGACAATGAATGGCTCATACCCCCTTTAGCAATGGCTCATACTCTGGTAAACGCGGCCTCGCCCCTACAACGACAGAAGAGAAGTGAAATTCGACGCTGGAATCATGAGCGGCAACGGAGCCAGCTGTGGAAGAAGGCGACGACGACGACGAACGCGGGAGCAATGGCACGAGCGCATGCTGGGCGCGAGCGCAACCCGAGGGCCGCCAACGAGCCAGCTGCGGAAGGGGTCGACGACGCTTGACTCAATGCTGATGATGATAATTTTCCGCGTACACCGACCACGACACAAGTGAGCCAATACAAGCTTCGCTTGAAAACGAAAAATCCGCCTCCATTCTACCCTGTGAAAAGTGAATGTACACCAAAGCTGGTGCGGACGTCAGACAAGTACCACCACCCCAACTGACATCAGACGACGTTACACAGAAACCACCACCACAAGCTGCATACGTCACGCGTGCACGCACGTGCGCGCATGTGCAGCATACATCCTCATTCTTGTAAGCCCTCAAGCTGGCGCAAATGCGTTATTAAACTCATTGAATTTCTCCAAGTCAACTGTGTCGCAAAATCTGTAAAGTACGACTTATACACAACCACACGCATGATAGCATCAGATTGTAATTCGAATATGCGAGAAAACATAATTCTTTTAAGTGGAAACTCAAACACAAACCCCTTTTTCCGCCTGTCGGTTTTTGTTTGAACCCGCCACAAGAAATCCCAACTAATTAGAGGCTAACAGCTTCGCTGTAAAAAAAAAAATGCCCGAATAAGGGAGAAACTTGGGCCAGTTTGTGTAGCATGTTGTTCACATTATGAAGGACTAGCGCTTAGACGAAGCAAGCACAATTGCGTGCGACGCTCTTTTGTGTGTTTAGTCTAAGCGCTGACCCTCCAAAATCTGAACACCCGCCGTGGTTGCTCAGTGGCTATGGTGTTGGGCTGCTGAGCACGAGGTCGCGGGATCGAATCCCGGCCACGGCGGCCGCATTTTGATGGGGGCGAAATGCGAAAACACCCGTGTACTTAGATTTAGGTGCACGTTAAAGAAACTCAGGTGGTCCAAATTTCCGAAGTCCCCCACTACGGCGTGCCTCATAATCAGAACTGGTTTTGGCACGTAAAACCCCATAATTTATTTTTTTCCAAAATCTGAACAAAACATTGCGTACGCTGCAAAGCCACATCAGTGCTTTTTCCTGTCTACAAGATGACAATGAAGCTGTCTTATCTTGCGGCACATCATGCTTATTTCCCATCACTCTCAGCACATTTTCATCGACATTTGAAGCAGGCGTTTAGTGCGGTTGTATCGTGGTGGACAATCCCCCCACCGCCTATAATCACACAAGTAGCTTCTCTATAAACAAAATGTCGCAAAGAAGAGTTTGCTCTACTGGCAAAACGTAAAAACGTTTTCACAGCCGTTGCGGCGTTGCATAAAGTTTGTGGGTTGGTTACAGAATGTAGACGAAATGCTTAGTGTAACCCAAGTGAACTTACATGTCATTAATATCTCGTGGTGGGTGATGTGTAGGGGGGAGGGGGGTGATGAAGTTAGGAAGTTTGCCGGCCCAAGTTGGAATCCGCTAGCGCAAGACAGGAGTAATTGGAGATCGCAGGGAGAGGCCTTCGTCCTGCAGTGGACATAAAAGTAGGATGATGATGATCACTATCTCGTTTATCTGTAGGTTGAGAAAGCACAACTTCCGGCGCCTTGCAGAGCCTGGTAAAAAATGAGACCGATGTCCTTGTCGAGCTGCTTATGCGGTTTTTTTTTACCTGGGTACTCCCCATGGCAAAGAAATAAAATTCAAACTTCAAAAACCCTGTCTCGTTGTTACAGCAACGCTTGTATTCGGCTGTAAAGCCTGATAGAAAAAGCAATGAAACATGTGGTAGTCAGTGATATTTAATAATATAGAACTGTAACACACGCACAGCGCAAAATACAGGTACAAGATAGAAAGGAACACAAGGCCCTGACTTCCAATGGAAGTCGGCGCTATATGTCTTTATATTTTGCCCCATTCTTTGGCGATGTGCTTGTGTTACGACGAATTACCAACATGCCCGAGCTTATACTCTTGTCAACTATAGAACTATGACAATTATCAAGGGCAAACTGGCGCAAACAATGCCACATTGTTATGCCACTATTATCATCATACACCTGTTCATTACTGGTTATTATCATGCATTCTCTATGATTAACTAGCAGTCAGTTTCCTACGCCTCCTCTGTCAAAAGGAAGTTAGTGCTGACCTGGAACTGCAATGAAGATATTTTTGTGGATTTCCTCCACATTCGTATTTGCAACATAAGAAGTGGTGGTCAAAGGGGCGATCTTTTTGCAGCGAACTCGTTCACAAGGTAACAACGTTAAACAAAATAGGCTCGCAAAAGCATCGTGCAGCTGTATCATTTACACTGCCGTGAAACAGGGCAGTCAATAGGTGGCAAACATCGTTCGGGCCTCTCAGGCTGTCAGAACCTTCTGCGTCTATGAAAAATGATAATGACTACAGCCTCCTTGCCGTGTCGCCCAGATGTACGGTACGACCTCTCCCCGGTCTCTGCGTTTCTGCTTTCTCCGCTATGCACTGAGCTCCGTTATGGTGGCTACTGCAATCGCAGGAAGTCGTACTCAAGCTGAGTGCAAAGGGCAAACTTCGCACTGGATGAAATTCAGGACAACCGATATGCAGCGTTTTCGACTCTTGAAACACTTGGAAGCGATATTCTCAAAGTATTTACTGACGTGCTCGACTCATTATAATCGCTGCTTCGTATCCACCCCCAATACTCTTATTGCTCGTATATTCTTGTGCTGAAATGAAGCCAGGACGCTTGTACAGGTTACCTGCGCTTTTATTATAATATTAAACGACGTTTCACTCCCGACTGCTGCCATTAATTTCCTAATGAGATTGCATTTTTCGGACAGCATCAGTGCAGAAAACGTTTTCCGTAGTTGTTTGACCGGTATGTCCAAACGTTTAGTTGCTGATAGCGATCGCGTCTCCATTTAACAAACTAGACCACATCTTTACCGTTGCTCGCTTTTCTGATACGAAGCGTGTGTGCAACGCAGATTACTTTCTTCAGGACAACTAAGGCTAGCAAAGATGGAAAATGCGTTTCAAGAAAAAGAGCTCGCTTTTCTGAGATTTGTTTATGCATACCATCTGGCTAAATAAAATAAATAGTTTCGCAATAGGCAGCTTTTTCTAAAGGCACCTGTGTAGGTGCGGTGCAAAGCCACGGAATTTTCATTTTCTTGTGTTCTATGCAAATGTTTTTGTTTGCAATTAGCAAATAAGGCATCGTCTGCATAGTTTGCCTTATACTATTGCAAACACATGCTCTATTTTTATGATGAAGCATGCAGCTGTCTTCGCTGTACCGTCACAACTCTGGCGTTCCAGACGGCATCGACTGGGTACAGGTGCTACAGCAAGGCGCAGTGGGCGACTGCTGTCGTCGAACTGCTATTACATTGCGCTATTGTATTCTGGAAACCAATTCCCCCGACCAGGACGCTGCGGAACAAATCAACTGTTTTGCTCCTGTCCAATGCACACAGTTGAAGTGCACGCCGTTTGTGCTTCTGTGCTGGGCCCATCAAGCACAGAACTATCCTATGTTTTCACTGTGGCGGAGTAGTCTTTCCAACGAAAGCGGTACATCTGTCACAGACATCATCTGCCTTCATTTGATCCGAGAGAGAAAAAGTATATATATCACACGCTTGCAGTGCTTTACTTCGTTTTCTTTTGTTCTTTGTGGTTATTAGCTTGTCCTTCTCCGAAAAATGTGTTCTCATTGTGAATGCGAACTATCACGGTGAAAGCAGGAACAATTGAACCTTTTCTATTATGGGTTCAATGCCAGAAACGACGGCCGTAATCCGAAGGGGGCTGAATGCAAAAAAATGTCCGTGTATCGTGCATTGGGTGCACGTTAAAGAACCCCGATGGGTCAAAATTAATCCGGCGTTGCCCACTAAGGCGTGCTTCGAAATCAGATGGTGGCTTAAGAACGTCAAACCTCAGATTTATCCTTCTAATCTTGGCGGAATGTTCACTACAGCCTCATGTGACGCATATTGTGATCAAGCTTCCAGTAAAATAAAGATGACAGCAGTTGATAATATAAGGAAACATTCGAGGCGCTATGAATACTTCTACTTTCTGACTAGGTGGTGGAACATCAATAAGCTAGGGTCATTGGTGCTCATCTAACAACCAGAAACTAGCTATTTTGTTGGAGTACTCTGCTGTTTTGCCTCCACGCTGGTCCGCCGTGGTGGTCTGGTGCAGCCATGTTCATGTAACTGCCGTGCGCAGTGTGGTATCTCTCTCAGCTGCTGAGTCCACCTAATATGGCCTATGGGGTACACGTAAAGAAAATGGGGATCGGGAATTAAGAATCATCTCAATCTAAAACACCACAATGGAGACCCATAAGCAAAGAGAAGTTGCAAGCTTCCCGAGAGTGCCGAGGTCCGCACACTCAAAAGAAGCAGCGGCTTACAGGTATACGAAATACTTGTAGCCAAAGCAATACATGAAGATAACGAAACTGTTATGCCGAGGTGTAGTCAAGTTCATAAATACATGCACATGCAAAGACACGTACTTGTAGACAGTGAGTATATACCACAATATTTTTCACACTCGCGCTCGCGTTTAGAGCAAACGTACTTGATATAGACCCCGGTCACTATCTGCCGGCATGGCCTGTATACGCAAGGACTGCGGTTTTAATGTTGGGGCAGCTCACAACAAAATTCATGGCCAGCAAAGACTGGAAGCAAGCATGCCAGAGCAGCAGGCGGAGCACTACCTCCTCCATTCGTACGGTCAGTTCTGCCACCTCTCGGAAAGAGATGGCTGCCCCTTGCAAGTGCACCAAATTGTGGTCTGTACAAGTGCATATTATGAGAAGTCTGTCAGTAGGAAAATATAGAAGGCCACAATGTAGTTACGCATGACGGGCTGAGCTACGTGGGTGCTACATCTTCTTGATGTGGCACGCCCCTTACAATGGACCATGCCAAGATGAGAAAGTTAGTGCACACGTTGCACAGAACAAAAAAATAAGAAAAACTGAGCATCTTTATGGGTAGCAGCTTGGCAGCTTGTGTAGCGACCTAAGTAGGTGCGAGTTCATAAATGTGTGGAGCGAGCATACACCCGTCGCTACAAGCGCTTTCGAGTGGTTATCAATACTTAATAATGAAGTGTGGTCTTGTCTTAAAAAATAAAGCCACCAACTCCCAAATTTTAAGGGGAGCAAACGGCTATTTGCTTCCGCAACCAACGATGGCCTAAGAACGGAAGCTTAATTGGTTTCCGTATCAGCACGCAGCTATAAAAGGCTCTGCCTAATACTTCCTGTGGTTTTGCGTCATTGCCATCTATATTTTTGTGCTTCGTTGCGGTTTGCAATCAATAGTAATTAGCCGGCACACTGTTTAATGAGCTTTCGTAATGCCTCTAGCATTGACGACTATCAATTTGCTCCGCTTACGCCCGAATTCCTTTTTTTCCAGCAGTTTATATTGAGAGTAGAGGTCTCGCAAGAGGAGAAGAAATACCTTTTTGGCAAGACTTCCTCATTAGTGATGACGTGGAGCAAAGGCAACATTTTTGGTGTTCCAGCACAATTTTATTGTATAGAAAAAAATAAAACTGACCCTAAAGCCAATCGTAACCACACCGTTTACGCGAGCAAGGAGGTTATGGTATAAGCCTATTAGTGAACGCTCTTTCTGTGTGGCTTCTGTCTTTCTCTATATATATGTGTGAGTGATGCTTCCCGTGAAAACATTATGTATCTTCTAAAATATTGTTGTAGAGGAGTAAGGGCTTTTCTTCGGCGATGCGTTGCCACGCCTTGAGGATAAAAATCACGAAATAGTATTATATTGACGAACTTTGACGAATTGGTTGCAAGAGTGTAGTTAAGGACGATTAGCACTCAAGCCATATTTGCATAGTAACTGCAACAAAGCTAATAGCTTCCTTAACAAATCCGTCCTGATATTATGGGCAAAATTTATGAACTTACATTTTGTTCTTGCTGCTGGAAGGAACTTTGTCTGGCATTGAGATATTCTTTAGTAGCTTTTGTTTATTTATATATTCAATCTATAGTTGTGATTTTTACAAAGGGCCTAAGTACAGCCTCTGTTCAATTCCGTAATTTCAATACATGTATTAAGATACAGGGAGTTTCAGCGAACACTTTCAAAGATTTTTAGTGGTTGCCTGTGGCAGATAGCCCAATTCTTGTTCATGAGCTGGTCTACTCGAAGAGGCAAACATTATTTGTACAAAAAATTTAAAATATATAATTGACTGATTAACAAATATCGACTTATTAAGTTTTTAACTAATTACCTTATGGCTCATATTGCAATATACAAATTCTAGCCATGGAGTTCACTAGGCGGATCCACTTGGAACGAATTCTCAGGATGACACCAGTTTCAAGATGACATGACACCGTTCCAGTTACTTTCATGCTTAATGCATAAAGGGATGTTTTCTTAAGAAAGTAACTGGAAAGCCAATGCATTTCTCCGCAAAGTTCGGGAATTAATATCTTGAAACTGGTGTCATCCTGAAAATTCGTTCCAAGCCTTGCGAACACGACGGCTAGAATTTGTAAAATGCACTATGGGTCATAAGCTAATTAGTTAAAAACTTATGTTGTGAAATTTTTGTTAATTAGTCGATTATGCAGTTCAATTTTTTGTGCAGGTAATGTCCGCCTCTTCGGGTAGACCAGCACATGCAACAGGTAACCTTTAAAAATTTTTGGAAGTGTTCGCGGAAACACCCGGTATATACTCAAAAGCCAGGTTGGGGAGTCTCATTTACCAAACGTTAGTCATTATTACTCAAATTTTGATGTCTATGACTGAAAGTAATGTGCCAGAGAACACGCAACTTATCCATGTATTTAAATTTAAGAATTCTTTTGATCAACTATTGATCAACTTTTTTGTCGGAAGACTTTGTATAACTGGCTTAAAGCAGTCATGCTTTAAGGTTGAACGTTCAGGGTTTTCGCTGCTTCATTTACGGCAAGATAAAGTGATTTAACACAATTCATTTATGGTACCGAGGTTGAAGTGCTGAAATGCAGTCGCGGTACCATAGATGTGCTACAGTACGGGTATTCGATAAAGCACTGCAGGTTTAAAATGTATGGTTGTCATAATTGCTCCTAATTTGAGACGTTTAATGTTTTATTGTTATCAAGACTGCGCATACAAGGGAATCCCCAGTGTGGAGCCAACAAGGTAATTAAGGAACTCCTCTTGATCAGCCCCGAAAATAGGAGGGTTCCCCTGAGAATACCATTGAATCTGGGCTCAGACTTCTCTTTTCCGCCAACTCTGGATTATGTCGTCTCCATCTTCTTGCCACCACTTCTTTTATTAGTTATTTTACGCTCGTCCTTTAGCACTTTAGCGGCAAAATATGTGGATTTGGGGAGAACCGCTAACTCGTCACTTATGTGAAACAAAGGAAGGGCTTTTACACTCTGGCGAATGCATAATATTTCTACGAAACAGTTACACATGTGTTCCGTCACCTGCAAATGCCCGGAAGCATTAGTGCATCAATGTACACATAGTTAGGGGCTTCGTTGCCTTTCTGATCATAGTTTGTTTCCTTCCTTTCACTTTGCCACGCACAATAGTTTTATCTTCGGGGCAGCTTTTGTTTGGTGCCACTTATGTCATCACCGGCATTATGATCGGCGAAAGAGAAACTAGACAGACAGAATTTGCTTGATGTTCTAAAAGACGAGCTATTCATATCATTTGATTCAGCAAAAAGGATGCATATGTAGCACTTGAGCTTGCATAAAAAAGATTCTTTTTCTACTGATGTATAGAAGCCCTCTGAAATTCTCGCCCAAATATTTTTGTCCCTATGAGAAAACTGCTCAAATTTAAATACTTTTTAATCGCAAGTATACAAGAACTAGCAAGCAAACTCTTTCTCACCAGGGGAATTCATCTCGAGGCTGTTTTTTGTGTGTGTGAATTGTGACGAATCTGCATGATTGGGCTGCCTGGATCCAGAGACAGAAATGATTCTGTGTGAGGAAGGGAAAGGTGGCACTGTCTTCTGCAGCACTTGATGGAGCACGGCTCAGCACTGGGCTAATGATGGACGTACTTTCAGATGTACCTAATGCCGTTAAACGGGTTTGTATAACTATGCACATTGTATATTTGTCTGTGTACATAAATCAATATGTGTCCAGATATTTAGGCTGGACATTTGAGGGCAACAATTTCAAACGGGGCTTCATCACTGATTAGGTTGCTACTGCTCTTTGCCAGCTGCTAATGCTCGCCTTGAATTAGCGCAGAGAAAGCAGATGCTCTGAACCTTATGCCACTTCTTGAATTCTAAAATGAAAAAGAAAAATTTTGCGTTGTGTGACAGCTGCCCCCACTGGTACAAGACGTTTTATGTATCCCAATCGATCATTATGTCTTGAGGTAAAAATATGTTTCTCTTGAAATTCAAGATCTTTAATTGATTTATTTTGCCTAAGGATTTGTGAAGTCAGTTGGAACAGCTTTTACTCGTGGTTAGGACTGATTTACTATCTTTCGCCTGTGATGCTAAATGAGCTCACCATAAAAGGGTCCTGGTATCGATATTCAATTACCTCATGCGGTCTATAATAGCCGCTCTGTGTGTTTTTTTCTTTCGATAATTTCGACCATTCTCAATAACTTGAGTAAGTTCTGCGCATTATGATTTTAATACGAAGTCATCCATCATACGGCGTATTGGACATCTGTCCAGGCGGAGTTGTAATCAACTACTGATCTTGCAATATTTTTTGAAAACTTCCTATAGGTTCAAAACTTATCTTTACAAATATGGTATACATGGGCTGGCTTGGCACAATATTCAACTGCCCTAATCCTCACGCATCGACTAGCAGTCACGCAAGATCACTGTGAAGCAATTCTTGCTGAGCAGTTCAACAAAAAATGCTCGAACAGTCTTTCCTACGCACCCCTATTGGTTGGATGTTCCTGGAAATTAGAATAGATGAACTGTTAAAACTTTACATTGTTTAGCCATATTGAATTGGCAGTAACATTTTTTATTTGCAAGTTTGGTTTCCACTGGGCTTATCTTTTCTAAGAAGCTTTTTACAATTTTTGCACAACTAAATTATTTTTTATGTTAGAGCTGCGTAGAGCTTTCTTTATTGGTTGTCTTGTTCTTGTTTTGCGTGCTTAAACACGTAAATATGTGCGCAGAAATATTAGTCGTCTGCAAATATGAAAGCATTATTAGTAAAGGCCCCTCGAGAAGAAATGATTTTTGTGACAACAATAAAAATGATTTTAAAGTGTTTCGTAGATTTATAGTCTTTGTTCTCACCGTGACTCATTGTGTAGGTTGAAAGAGAAGATGGGATTTCAATCACGTCTTTCAACATTTGCACCTCCAAAGAATAATACATTTACAATTCGTAATGTTGAAGTGTTTCATGTTTGCGAGAAAGAAATATTAAGGACAGTGACTCAGAACAATTTATCAAATAGGTTCTCAGGTTATGCTAATACTATAATATGTGAAATCATTGTGTGCAATATTCCTTTTGAAATCAGTCTTTCCCAATTGACGCAGCGTAACATGTTCTTGAAAAACTCGATGGTCGCGGCCCGTTTGTTTACACCATCGTTTGTCTTTCTGTAACAATTGTTTTGACCTAATTTAATTTCTCATTTACGGTAGAGGAAACAGAGCTCATTTAGAGACGCACATTCATTGAAAGTTGAACCAATCACTATCTACATGCATAAAGCAACAGCAACAACAACATTTAGCGCACATTTGTCGCTTACACGCAAGCTACCTCATTGATTTGATTTACGGGGTTAAAGTGCATATACAATACTGGGCTATGATAGATGCCATAGTGTAAGGATTCACGTTACTTTGACCATCAGATGTCCTTTAACATGTAGCTAACACTATGTACACGAGCATTTTGACGTTGGGTCCCATCAAAGTGGGGTCGCTGCCCCTATGAATAAAACCCAATGGCTCGTGCTCAGCAGCGGAACATTATAGCCACTGAGCCATCACAGTGAGAACGTGCTCATTTAAACTTGTCCAAACACAAAGGAGCAATTGAGGACCTTGTTTTCCACCAATCATCTGATTATCGGCGTATTGTGGAATATGTGCCATTTTTTGAGGCTGATCATCATTAATATGTCATGTACAGGCCTTCTTTGTGCCGTCGACTATGTTTTCACGAGCATGGCAACGGAAAATTCCACGCGAACAGAGCACCGTTTTCGCTCGCTATTGCTAATAGAGTTGGAATATTACACACATTTGGAAACATAAATTTACCTATCGTGCAATACCTCAAAGATTACCAATATCTTTACTTCTATCAAGATTTGATCACTCGATATATACGCCTAAAAGCATATTTATGCATGTTATAAATAGTGTCTGTACAAGCGTAAGTCCATTTCTGAGCTTTAGAAGGTATTGTAGCATGTTTTCCGTGCACGGCAAATAGCACAAATAGGAACACAGAGACGGATACACGAATCATTACACAGGAAGCGTTCCTATATAGTGCGTAGTTTTAAATGTGTAAGCATTTCTGTGCCTACGCAACGCGGAAACGTGTCCGTTCATCACGTGAGACGAATTTAATGGTTCATACCCCCCGTAAGCAATGCCTAATACTCCCGTAAGCAAGCAAAAAATGCAATGACTCATACCCCCTTTATGGCTGAGACTACAAGCGATCAGTAAATTGAGACCAACAGTGCATACATACAACAGTGCATACCCATACAACACACAGAACAGCATACGTTTCAATAAACGATCAAGCTCAAAACAAGCATCTGGACCATCAAGATTTGGGGGACTCTTAGGCTTCGACTTTAAGAGTGGAACGCCATCGCATTCAAAGATTCCTCGACTTCTTCTCACGCTTCCCGACAACTGCAGCTTATGTAACCTTGATGTTTAGCGGCATCTTGCGTGGGCCGATCTTCTGGTATTGTTTGGCACTTTTAATATTTCAGTCTGAGAAGCTTTAACATAAAAGGCATGCACTGTCGGTGGTTCGTTTCATGATATTTGTTTGTGGGCTCTCATTCTCAAAATTCTGAGGAATAACTTTGTAAACAATGTAAGACAAAGTGTGAATAACTACGGTAGTAAAAGAAGTATTTAGTTTCTACGGAGGACCTGCGTGGTTGTGGTTCGGGATGTGTTTTCGCCATGCGGCGATCGGCGCCGACACCGCATTTTTTGCGACACGGGGCCCTTAACGCTACCGCGTTTATAAAGCATTCCATTCTCCCTCCGCAGCTGTAGTTGTGGTTTTGCAACAGCTTAGTTTCGCAGGTTGATAGCGACCGACCGTTAAGGGTTGATAAATGTCGAATCGAGTCCGACAATGGGGATAACAACGGATTAGGGTTGATAAGGGTCGGATGTAGTCTGATAAGGTTGACGAAGACCGATGAAGCTTGATAAGTGTTTATGCTGGTCGGATCAAATTTGATAAGATCGATAAAGATGCCGCGCTACGTGGAGATGAGCAAGTGGCACAATGCTTACGCATATTTAGACAACTCTGCGTGAATTTTTGCATCCTTCGTGCAAGCTTTCGTGTCATCCGCTTATGTCTAAGATGCCATACCGCCAAATATCTCCGGTCATTGGTTTGCTCTCTGGAAATGGTGACTATTCGATACAATAATTTAATGACCCCCCCCCCCCCCCCCACTCACTCTTTCAGTAGCTTTTCGCAAACGTTAAACATATATCTCGTTCTAAATTGCTAGCGATTCCTGTATAGTTCTTAACATTACATGGGCTGTCTTCACACACAAAAGCAACAACCTTCACGTGAAATAAAAAATAAATATCTGGAACAGCAAATTTATTATCACTTGAAATAAATGTGATTATTGAATAATGAAGCCGCATTTGTTGACAGTTTCGCATATTGTAAATAACAAGGGACGGAACCTTCTTGACACCTCTCGTGTACCAAGCATACTTTAGAGTGATCTAAGTTCGAGAGGGAAGATAAGAGAAAAAATGAATGAAAACATCATAGATGTTTCATAAAGAGAGATGTAGGGATATTTTTTTTCTCCCGGGGGAGAAGTTGCCGTCCAATGCATTCCAATTTTCAATCTTCAATCATGCTGTTGCCTGATTGTCCTCAGTCGGTTAGTTGAAATAAAATTTAACAAAAGATAAAAAAGGAAAATCATACTGCGGAATGCTGCCCTCCCAGCCCTCACAGGAATTCTTACACCTGTGTGTGACAGCGGTCAAAATACAGAAAGTCCACGCTGTGAAGTGTCCAGTCGCTCAAATCACACATTTTGTGCACGTGCTCGAGACAGCAAGCCTAATAGAGAAGTGCTCAGAAGACTTGTGCTTCCAGACGAGCAAACTTTCTTTGATGTGCCCGTCAAAACAAGCTAATGAAAACTTTCTTGCTGGTATTGAGACGCTTGGCACAGGGATTGAGATGGCACCTAAAATATTTTCTTGAGTTGGCGGCTGGGAGACCCTGGTGCGGCCATGGCCCAGGCCTCAATCCACTCGTTTCTTCAAAAAAGTTGTTTCACTCAGACCCTGACTCCCTCTTCAGGACACGTGAGTTGCAAGATTTAGCTTCTGTAAAGCGTTTGTTATTTTCTCTATCTTGTTCGCCTTTGCTTTTGTCACTGTAATTTCCCGGCTGACCAACTTTCGGTCACGTCTGGCATGCACAGCTGTATATGTTCGTGTTATTTTTGTGAAGATGTTGCTGGAAGCTCAAATTTCATTTATTCATTCAGACCACCGCCGTCTGAGTTCGCCTTGAGTTCTATGGTCTTTCGCCGGTGTGATTTTTGTCTCTCTCACCATCTCGGCTTCATGGACACATTGTTCCTCAGTCTTCCACACATTCGTTGTTCCCTCACTCTAACAGGTGGAGTGCTTCCAAGCAGCATAGCAGTTGATTTGTTATTTGCCTCCATGAATTCTGCTTGTGCCCACGAGGACTCTTTGGACAATTTTCATTTCTTTCCAACGGAAATCTCACCTTCTTGGACTTTGCGGAGAAACCTCGTGAGTAAAACGCGATCAGGAAAACCATTCCTCTCTTAGGGGTCGTCACCATGTAGACCATTCTCAAGAGGAACGTTTTAATAACGAAGCATTCTTTTTAAAGACGTCGTTCCTCCTTCCCAGCCCACAAAACCATGATGTGTCGCCCATTCAACAAGCAACAATACGAATATCATCTGAGCATGCGCCGTCACATGAACAAAGCGCATTTGAGTTATGATTTGAAGTTTGCTGGGATGCTTGAGCACCAAATGTCCCGCACTATTCCACGTAACAACCACGCCTCTATGTTATGGGGATAAACCACCGTCGTACCTACAACAGGCTTGCTAAATGCCCCGAGTAGACGCTTATGTATAACTCTTGTGCATTGCTGTAGTATTTTATTACTCACACTAAATATAGCGGAACTGGTGGGTCAGGGACAAAGCGCAGAGAACTGACCTGCAAGCTTTCAATACTTATCTCCTACGACACGCATCATAAGCAATAAAACTTTGATGCCACAGATGGTCCCACTTAGCGTAAGAGAGACCATCTGTACACTTGGCATGCTGTGCCAAGTCCGCCCCATCTTCATAGACTAGCGTATGAGCCACAGCGTTCATAGCCGCGGCATATTGCACGGCAGCGTCAGGATCTTGTGAGACCGCTCCTGCTCTCGGCGGCTCATACCCACATATCCAATGCGGGTATGAGCCATGCGTGATTTCTCTCTTGCCGTCATTCTCTCGTTCTTTCTCTTTCTTTACTTCCTTCCTTCCTTCTTTCCTTCTTTCTTTCTTTCTTGTCCCTGGCTCATACCCGCCTATCCAATGCGGGTATGCGTCACACGTGATTTTATTATCGTTAATCGTGACGTAACTGACCAGCATGTGGTTTTATCGATGTCATGACCTATCAGTTAGGTTAGCCATCCGTTTTGACACCTGTCCTAAGGCGCAACTGGCAGAAAACCATCACGCACATGGAGCCGAAATTGTATTGCTGGTCGGTCTATGGTCGCGACCTGCGCGTGCTGAGCGCGCGCTCGTGCTCGTGCTTGGCACGGCATCTAACGGCACGAGCGCTAACCGAGGGGCGCCAACGAGCCAGCTGCGGAAGAAGACGACGACGCTCGAATCAATGCTGATGATGACTCTCTTTTTCACCACACGGACACGATCCTTGCGAACCTAGCCTTTAACAGCTCCGCTGTAATATAAAGTCTCCCGACACTATTTTGAAAATGAGTGTGCAATTCAATGTTTGAGTCACTGGTGACGAAGCAGTTGCGGTGGTCAAGGCTTCTTGCTTTTCAGGCCCCGTGAGTTGTTCTGAACGCCCCGTTCAGGGATGAATCAACTCTCAGGGCAAACCTTGCTGTTATCTATATCCGGCACTTGGCGGTTGTGAATCCTGCGAGCCAACAGGGAAAAAAACATGCAGTGATATCATTGTGGCATTGTTGTTGGAGTTGGCGGGGCCGATGCTTTCGACGCTGTTTTTTACGAACAATCTGATTGACAGCGTATTGTGAATATGTGCCATGTTTAGGGCTGACCATCATCATTGTCAGGTACATGCCTCCTTTGAGCCACCGAGCCTTCTTTTCACGAGCACAACAATGGAAATTTGTACGCGAACACACCGCCACACTGTAGAGAAATGTGGTGTAAAATATTACTTGTTCTGGCTTCCGAAATGCTTGCGCAGAAGCCACTATTCTTAGTCTGTGTGAAACACAATACCTTGCAGTAATTATCGAACCTTTCGTTGCTTGGCAGCGCAGTTGGTAGCTCGGCGACACTTCAATGGACATCGCTGCCGGGACGTGGGTTCGGATCCCAGGGGTGACCTTTATGAACAAAGATTTCTTTTCTTCGTGCTATGGCAATGAAGGAGCTGGGGATGACGAGACAATCTCAGGAGGAAAAATTAGTGTCAATGAAGGCAATGGTCATAGTCAGCGTAACCGAATGGAAAGATGGACGAGGCTCGAGCACATAGCTGCTGTCGCAGTAAAATTATGTTGATAAGAAGCGTCCCTCATAAACATGCGCTAATAGACTTTTATGTCAACTCTGCAATAAAAGCACGACTATACTTGTCGGTGTTGAAGAGGTTGCAAAGAAAGCTTTTGGACACTAGTCTGTCAACCTTTCGATGGACGTAAGAAAAAGCACATGTCTGAAGCATTTCGAGTATTTTTATGATGATGTCGTATTCTGAAAAACGTCAAATCTGAAGTGGTAAAGAAAAAACACATTATGCCGTTGAAAAAAGCGGTGCCTATGTGTCCAACTATCCACCTAGGATATTTAAATCGAGCGGGTTATTTGTGTTATAGTTACCTTCTTAAACACCATCATGGCAGCCTCAATGATGATTAAAAGCAGCCTGTTTACGCGTGTGCATTACATAAGAAAACGAATTAACATTCCACATGATTCCTTTCAGTATAACGAGCGCCATTTGCATCAGCATTGTATTTAAGGGCTACGAAATATATCACAAAAATTATCAAAGAAAAAATGCCTCATGAGAAACCGCACAGGCTACACGCATATCTCGTAGTGCTGTGGCGTGTAGGTGAAGCAAATTATAGTTAATATCTAATTAGATTGAGCAGGTATGGCAAATTCTAACGCTGAAGGTCACAAAATTCAGAAAGGGGCATAGCTGCCATGAGTCCCTGACTTTACTGCTGCTGCTGCTGCTACCACCGCCGCCGCCGCCGCCGCCGCTGCTGCTGCTTCCGCTGATGCAAGTATTTTCATTGAACACATGTGGTGAAAAATGTGCTTCGACTTCACCTTTGTTATTAGTATAGGAAAAAAATTCTCATGAAGCCTCTGTAGTTCTGACAGGTACCTGAAAAAAAAAACACCGCGGAATAGAAGGAACAAGTAAACAGTCTGCGCAAGTCTTCTGCCTTACTGATTATTAATGAATTTACAATAAGAAATGTGCAACTGTAAGTACAGAAACATAGCCACTTAAAAATATTGAGTCAATGTTATGTTTCCTCGCTACAGCACTGGGAAGTGTCCTATCAAGAGTTGGCCTGTGCACGACTGTCCATCACAGGTATAATTTAAGGGACCAAACTACATTGAGACCCAGGGTAGTTTCCACTCGAATGTTAAATTTGGAGCTTTGAAAGAGCTTCAAAAATATGAAATAAATCTTTGTTTATTATTGGCGTTAGAGCACTGCACGGGCCAATTTTTGCGGCCCGGGCCCGGCCCGGGCCCGTTTTCACATTGGGCGGCCCGCCCGAGCCCGATCAAAACTTTTATGGCGAGACCCAGGCCCGGCCCGGGCCCGGAAATAATCTACGTTACCCGCCCGGCCCGGCCCGCCACCCCTTTACCTTAGGCACGAGCCCGGCCCGAGCCCGACTCGAAACCGGCCCGAACCCGGCCCGAGACCGAAAAATACATGTTTTTCAGAGTTGAGAAGCCCGAGAATAACTCGCAGAAAGCCCGAGCCCGGCCCGGGCCCGCGTCAAAAAACCCGAGCCCGGCCCGGGCCCGGGTCAAAAAGCACACGCCGTGCCCGAGCCCGGCCCGAGCCCGTGAAAAAAACTCTACCCGGCCCGGCCCGGCCCACGGGCCGGGCCGGGCCCGGGCTTTCGGGTAAGCCCGAGCCCGTGCAGTGCTCTAATTGGCGTTCACATCGCAAAAATATTAGGATATGATCTAACTGGAAGGGTTTTCGTAATGCATTGTAAATATTTGTTGTGGAAGTTATTCACATGTATATATAACATGCGCTGCGTTCATCTTGCATGCACTGAACTGAATTTATGAAGCAACGAAGTGTTTTGCAGGTAATTCGTGCTCACTGTCTGTGTAACCCGATTGTGTCACGTAAACTTTTCCGACTATAGGCCAAGTAAGCCTTTCTTGTCGCTGCTTGCACGAACGAGTTGACAATATTGTCACGGAAAACGATATAACTGAAAATATATTTGCAAAATATATACAGCGAGCTGTAGCACTGCCAAGATGGCGGAAAGACAATCTCTTCAATCGTCGTCTTCGTCACCCAAATTGTCAACGTCATCTTTGTCCCATTGCGCGCAGCCACGTAACAATATGATGAATTCCGCTTTAAATATATATTAGTAAGGTTACACAAGACACAATTTGCTTCTGCGTTCAATTTCTTTATACTACTAAACCGCTAGCACTCTCCGAAATTAACAACCCGTTGCTTGTACTTTTGCGGTTTGATAAATGTCTTCACAATGCCGACTAAAAGCGGGAATGAAGATGTTCTGTCAGTTGTTCAATTTAACTCTGTGCACAATGTCTTCGGAAAAATCGCTCTTTCAGCAGACTTCGGCATGATTGCATCCGATGCGCACGGTACCTTTTTTATTATCACTCATATTGAAATTTCACGGGAGTTACCACGAAGAGCAGCGCACGGATGCCCGGGGCACGGCGCAACACAACGGCCAAAATTCCTTTTACGAAGTATGCACCATCACTTAAGAAAGGCAATTCCTCGCACCTGTTCGATCGATAGCCCATTAGGCATGAAATTCTGCTGATGCTGCGGGTCTCGAAAAATGCACGCAGAATGTGCGAACTGCAGAGAAATCTCACTTTGTGGACCGAACGTTCGGGCTTTTGAATTTGCATGCTCTGATTGTGCATGGACACGCTCTCTCTCTCTTTCTCTCTCTCTGTGCGCGTGTTTGTAGCATGTTTCTGGTGAATGTTTGTGAGAGAAACGTTTCTTTTATTTTTCTTTATGGACCATGCAGGGACGATGTGTACATACCTCAGGCAAACTAAGTGACTGTAAACAGCTTCTTGGTCAATTTTACTTTTGACGAAGGTTGGTACGTTCCGTAAATCTACTTCGCATACAGAACCTTGCTCACTATCGAACCCTATATTGTTTACAGTTTCAATATCCACGTCACTATAAAAGCCTCCTGGCTATCGGTCCAAACAGCCTTGTAGTAATTAAGTGTGCTGTTCATGACTAATCAAGCTTTTTTTCATTGATTAATTAATTCATTGTCTCGTTTTCTGTCGGCAGTTACGGCCGCGGTAGTGACAATTCTTCAGACATCCTGCATTCATACTAACATGCAAACAAGTTGAAACGGGGTGAAAAGAACTCGTGTATTTTACAAAACAGCAAGCTCATCGAAAGTTGTTTGCATGGTATCTACGTGCTGCAGATACAGTGAGAAGTTAAAAGTCTCCTATACAAGTGTGTTCTCTTCATTGCGTGTCACTGCACGTTGTTGAAATATGCCGTTTATGTTCTATTTATCAGGAAAAAATGTCATTTTTACTCGTGGCATTTCACACAATGACAGTTTTGCGTAGCGCATGAATGCAGGGGAAAAGACAGCAAGAAGTAAGAAGCCCTAACTGCCGAGTGATCTTTATTTGGAGACAAGCATAATATATATGTGCAGAAAGCAGACGAAGACGCAAAAAAGGTGATACCCAGAGCCAGTGCATCGTTGACAAGTCAGATAATTCGCAGGTAAACCAAGAAATAAAGGAAGCGGATAATACTTACAAGTTAGGTGACTGCTGCGTGAGCACCCCTTCCATTGCTCTCTCACGGCTCGAGCTTGATTACCTGGCCGGTCGTATAGTGCAATTGTAGACACCTGTTACAACATGAGCTGACTTATGAACGATGCACTCGCTCTGGGTATCACATTTTTTTCTTTGTTTTTTATGTTATCTGCTCATCTATATTATGCTCGTCTGCAAATATGTATCAGTTGGAAAGCGCTATTTACTCTTCTCTCTCCTTTTACCTACGTCCGCGCGCTACGTAACACAGCCGTTTTGAATTACGACTAACTTGCCCAAGCTTTTACCCTAATTTCACACAAACCTAAACTACATATATAGTCAGATTGCATTTGCAGTGAGCAATGCAACTTCGTTCCTCAACCAATATGTTGCTGTTTTCGACAATATACATAAAGGAAAAGTAAAAGGAAGTTACACTGGTGTAAACAACCTATAACATAATTATGCTGAAAAGAAAAAGAGAACAGGGAGACGTGCATTAGCAATAGTGCCACAGCAGAGCGAATACATACCTAGGTGACCGGAAAACGCTGATTTAGAACTGCGAAATGGCCAGGACAAAATAAACGATTAGTTATTAGATATACGTAGCGAAGACACATTTTCGAACAAATTTCGCTAAGTATTGTTTTCTGAAATTTTCTGTCGTTTGCTTGAGGCCGCTCTAATTTCGATAGACACCACTTTACTCTTTATACTCATTCGAGTCTCTCTGATTATAAGCAAACATGCAGCTGTTTGCTCCAATGAAAAACAGTTACATTCGCACTGCACCCCACTTCAATTTATGATAGGTTTCTATACTGTTACTTCGTGATCGGGAATGCCTTTATCATTCCATAGTCCCCAGTAAATGCGGAAAACGCCGGGATCCCCTGACAGGAACAGGAACACGCACATTGAGAATAGTTGACCCTGTTCGCAGAAGCTTTGCACACTTTTGTGCGCTTTGTGGTGCACAAACAGATAGGCTAGTGACTTCTTCCGGTCATCGTGTCAAGCGCAAACTTGCGACGCGAAACAACCGTGAACGACGTCGTCGGACCACGCAAGAAAAAAACTCATCCCCGTTGCTATACTATTAATACAATTGAAGTTGATTTACACGCGTGGGCATCTTTCTTTCTTTCTTTCTATGCTAGCGAAATTGTCGTTGTACAAATAAATTTTGGCCCAGTTATAGGCGAAATCGGCTTTTGTCGGATAGCGTTTTTTTTTCGGTGGATACTGAATTTCTTGCGTTAACAGCGCCGTTAGCAGTACGTGGTACGACGGTATCTTAGCAAATTTCGAATGAACGTTAGCGCATAACCCTAAAGGCGTACGAGGCGCTTCCAGAGTTTACCAAGCAGATATTTTTAGAAATATCTATTCAGGACTAGGCTATTCATCTCTCTTGTCCTACCATAACCTTTAGTAGCGCGTGTAGTTCCAAGAGACGGCATTATAACCATCCCAGTGCCCGCTGACGCCAGACCGAAGCCGTAGTGACGTTGTGCCCCAACGCTGACGGAATGCAGCACGCAAGAATGAACAGTTTCACTACGGTGCGTGGTCGAGCAACTCGTGTACGCCGGCTTGGCTTGACGCGCGGGCATCTGCTAGAGACTGGGAGCTTTGAGCGGCGTATGCTATAGTGGCTCGCTGGAATTCGCAGCATGCGCGCGCTCTTTGGAAGCCGTGGAATGAGCGGCGCTGATACGACAGACAATGGTGAAGATTCTTGCTACTGAGTGTGCCCGAAATGAACACGGTCAGAGCTCTACTGTACGGTAGCGCATGCTCCCACGGAAGACGAAGCGCACTGCCATTTCGTGTATGACCTCCCCAAGTCATCTTGAAAAAACACACCATTAGATCATTCTCACAACCCTGCGTCGAAATAGCGCTAATGGCCGGTCTAACACACTGCCAACAGATAGTCAACAAAGTGCCACGGCTAGCGTCTGCATAACCCTGGCTGGGTTGAGCGACTCTGGATTCTTTGGTTCTTACATAACTAATAAAAGCACTTTTTATTGTACATATGCCATTAGCACAGATATGTTTACGACCTCCTTGTTTTTTCGGTTCTGTCTTTCGTATGCTACCGACGAGAGCCTTCACTGTCCATCAGCGTTAGCCCTCAGCAAAACTAGTTTACCCCTTTAGCATAGCTTCTTCAGGCGCGAATGAATTCTGGCCATCAAAAATTTAGTTTCCGCAGGTTTTTTTTGCATTTTCAGAGTCATGAGAGGCGCACCGCCTCAGGATGGATTGGGAATTTTTCAGTTCTTTAGTAAGTTTTGGCACGCTTACATAATGAGGATTCCATGCGAGAACTCTCTACAGGAATGTCAGATATGAGTGCATCAACTCTTTCATGTGTAGCATAGTTGGAAGGTACCTATCCAGTTACTTGCGGGATGTGAAAATGATTCCTGATAAAATAATGTGAAAAACAATAAAAGAAGTGAACCCGCTACATAGCGGCATACATGACACCTAGAAAAAACTCAGCCGTCTTTCTTCGTATACAGATAATTGTAAAAACGCTTTACTCTTGCGGAGCAAAGCGAGAAGTCGAGAAGCCGTAATAAGTGGAAACCTGTGGCTAAGTGCTTTCTTGGCTAAGTTTCTGTAGGAAAGACACAAACGCACCACACTAACCCACTACCACACAATACCCGAACCCACGAACGGCAGAGTTCACGAAATGGCATTCAATAGAAAGCAACGTACACAAACATATGTAGCCTACTTAAACGTAAATACTGTCTTGAGTGTAGTATGCCAAGGTGTTTATGAAATAAAAGTGCAATTCAATACTAGCAAACACTGCGTTACTGCTTATTGTTCACTTGCGTAATAGATTTACCTGGCTTACTGAAAAATATTTCCAGTCGCTTGTGCTACTGTGGTTAACCCAGAACCAAGTTACCTTTAGGACGGAACCATGTAAAAAAAATGTGTAAATGGCAACAATTTCTCGAGTAGCTGGTAACTCCATCTTTCCTACATTAGTGTCTCAAAATCATCCCTCATTTATTTCAGTTATAAAACACCGGAAATGCCCTCGTGTTAACAATAAAATCAGTGCGACTTTCTAATCGTCAGTCAAAGGGGCACACAAATACCAGGTGAAAGTTTTTTTTTCACACATTCTATACGATGAGATGACTTTTATCCAGGTAAAAATGTCCAAATCCATAAACAATCTTTATTCAAAACTCGAACTCGTGCATATGAAGCGAACATAGGTGCCAGAATGTCTCGGCTGACAAAAAGTACACAAAGTCTTCTAGCCGTTTTCTAGTCTCCGAGAGAAGCTGCGTGACAACCAGTACCTGTCGCTTAGTGTTGCTCAAAGCTCTCTTCCTTCTTAGTGCTCCTACAACCGTCGGAGGTGCAAAATTTGGCAAAAAGGGGCTGCTGTATCTGCAACAATGTCACAGAAGCCGCACATGAAAACTGAGCTAGTAATTACATTTGCGCATGATTTCATCTTCACTGCATGCTCTGACAACTTGATAACAATTCGGAAGAACTCATCTCACGTCGAGCGTGAACAGTAAGCGTTTAGCATTGAATCAATGTAGTGGAACAACGTTTTGCGACCGTCGAAACGAGTTATGCATGAGGCGTGTATTGAAGCGGGACTCTCCCATCCGTGCCCTGGAACGGTGCCAGCTGCGGCCTCTCCCCCTCACAATCTCTCAGCAGTCGAATGGCCACAGGCTTTTGCCGAACACACTTTGGAATTTACAAAGTGTCCTTCAAATTTTCCACCTTGAGAGCTAGAGGTCAAGCCACAAGAGAGCATTAAGGAGCGTTTATAGTCCGACGTTATCGGCACGCGGGTGAGCGTCATGAGACGCTGGGCGCGCCGGAGCGCATTGGCCGCGCGTCTGGTTACGTTGGCGGCACCAGTAATTCGAACCATTGGTCGAACTATAGCCGCTGCTCTTCTCGCCAACGTGACATAACGTGTGCGCGCGTTCACACTACGATGGACTATATTCAGGCCTTTACGGAGCCCTGAAAAGAGACATTGCCGCTGTTGCCCGAATAGAGTTGGGCCCGGCTGCGAGGTGCAACCAAGTCTCACTACTTTACTGATCACCGCAGTGTCTTCATAGGCATAAAAAATGATGAATAAATATTGTATTCATTGCAAACATGTATGTATATTATTGCGAAACCACACCTCGGCCACAGCTCGACAATGGTCTTAGCCAGGGCAGTGAAGCTTTCGCTGTCAACCAGGGTTAACCAAAGCTAAACCACACCAAGTTTTTGCTACGCCTTGGTGTTTTTTGCGAATGTTATGAACCCAACTTTCACTTGTGCATTTAATTTTCTCTTACACAAGCTAATTCGCTACCCTTTCTTATCTTGGTATTTGTTCAATCAAGGAGCACCTTTTCTTCGCGTAATGCCAACCTTTTGGCTTCTCGATAATCATTAGTTCTCTTCTTACGTTCTTTATAGCTTGCTTTATTTTCTTGTTCCGCCATTTTCCGGGTTTCTTCTTTCCGTTCCAAGATTTTTTTTGCCTTATCTATCTTATCTCCTGCCGCATATCATCTACCAGTTCATTATACGTATTTTCAGATTGTTGTAAGAAGCGCCTCCATTTTCTTCTCTGTTTCTTGCGAGCTCATTTATTTGCTTTCCATTCATTTTAAAGCATTCTGCTGCTATTGATCGTGTTTTGCTTTAGTATCTCTCCCAAATTTTAAGGTTAAATGTTTATTACGGCAATCGTCCGTAGACCTTTTCTGAGACTAAGACGTATTCGATACATGACTGCCCGTTTCCGCATTACCACTTTGCCTGTCCATGGCACTTATTATCACTTTTAACTATTATAAGGTACTGTTCATCGCACAGACCCAGCACTGAATAACCGTTTTAATAAGTACATCCGTCTAAATTCATATCTTCTGCAAAACCCACTCGGCCCATTTCCTGAGCTCATTAACCTCGCTTTTAATGTAATCAAATAATTCTTTATTTTTATCATTTATCAATAACTGTTCATGAGTGACCTACTCTCAGCCACGTCTTTTCTCATTCCTACGTGCCGCTAATCAATCAAGGCTCCTTACATGTCTCTTTTCGCCATTGCCACTTCATACCTGGCCTAATTAGCATGCGTATGCCTTCATCTTTCCTTAACGCAGTCATTCTGTTGCACCCCTCCCATATAAAATTATCAATAACAGGCGGCTATTACAAATCTCATAGATGTGTTTCGGTAAACGCGTACACGCTAATAACTTCTTCATTCAGCTGCGTTTAAATTTGCAGCCATTTTTTTTTCTGGAAGCCACCTCCCGCTTGTTTATGTAACCAATTTTACCGCTCCTATAGGTATCCTCTGTGCATCTTTTTTTTTAACTTCCTGTGGTGTACTTCTGCTGGTGTGTCACTACATTGAATACTTAAGCTACCTTCCTGAATAATTGGGGCCTACCTTTCTGTGCACGCTGTGCCATTAAGTGAGGATTCCGAGATGTCCGCGCGTGGCCTCTGAGACGAGATGCGCGGCACCCCGGTGGCTGCGAATGCTGAGAATTGTTGTTCTGCTTACGTCACACCCAGAGGCACATACTCAGTGAACCAAGTTGTCGAGAGGCTTATCGAGGAGTGGCCCATACCCAGTGCATTCATGGCGCAGCTCGCTGACGCGTTGGCATGAAAGGCGTTCATGGAAAAGCGGCACTTAAGCATTTATTGACAAAGCCACAGGAACGTTTGCCGAGCCATTGATAAATTTTCTGTGTGACACAAAAGATTACCTGAATTATATTTTCCCATTTACCATGATTGATTTATTTCTCCTTCACTAAATTAATAATTTAGAAAATCCAGAAAGTAAGAACACAAATTCGCAATCATAATATTAGTAATATATTGAAAATTTTACTTACACAATTTACGTCTATTCTTTACTGTATTTATTTTATTATTAAGTTCGTATTACTATTACTATCTATAGGCAAGGCTATCTACCTTAATTAGTACAGACTACTTTATTTCTTTTGTTATAGGTTCATTTCTCGTCCTCAATTATTCATTAATTTTCGTATTTTTATTACTTATTCACTGCCTAATTATTTTTTAAATTTTCAATCGTATTATCTCCGTTTCGTGGTCCATCCCTCACAGTGGGTTTGGGCCGTTAACTCGTACTTCATAACCATCATCATTTGTGGCCCGGTCTGCTAAAGCGTCGAGTTGCTGTCCTTGAGAAACCCTTGTGACATGGATTCATTTCCGCCCAGCATCGGATAAATTTAAGAGATTTTTTTTGTCATTTTAGAGCGGTAAATTCCCAATGGCACATACTATATATTTACCAACGTTGGCGTCAAAACATTCATTGAAGAGTTGCACACACCTACTGGCAAATACCCAGTGACCCAGTGTGCCAGGCTGACATGAAAGAGATTTATTGAAGATCAGCCTAGACCGACTGATACATACCCTGTGCTCCATGTCGGCGTTAAAGAGTTTCAGTGCACAGTGGTACTTACCCGCTACCACATCTACAGTGACCCATGTCCGGGTGAATGAGGATCGTTCAAGAGAGGCGCATATGTCGAAATGCCACATACTCGGGGACCCAAGTTGGGCCGGCGGTTCGTTTGAAACCCTATTCCCTCAGCCCAACAGTCCGATACGCTACCCATTGTCTACCTAGTCACCCAGGTAGGTTGTAAAACGGTTAGCGACACGCATACACAGACAGTTATCCCACTGAAAGTAGGTGAAGTGCCCTCAGAATGCGAATGCATTAAGATTGATCGATTGTGTTTTCATGCGTCAGTATTCTTAGGGTATTCACGCACGTTCCGAGAGCTATCTATGTATCTGTTTTCAGGCTTCAAAACCAACCGTTGGATGAACTTGATTGACGGAGTATGTGGCAATGCGTACATAACGGGCCGCTCTTCAATGAACCTCTTTCACGCCGTCATGGGAACTGTAAATGCTGGACTGGGTAGGTAAAGCGGTTCAGTTAAACGGTTTGACGTCGACTTGTACTACTGGTTATGCACCGCTGGGTCTGTGCTGGTCTTCAGTGAACCTATTTGATGTCGACTTGGGTCACTGGGTCGCATGTGTGTATGTGTGTGCCGATCTTCATTGAATGTCGTTGACGCCTACTTGGGTAGGTTGTACGTGCTACGGGGAATTGCTACTCAATACAGAACGATGATGTTGTCGCTCTGTGGCGTCGACGATGACAAAGGTGGTCGTCTGCCTAACGGAATGGATGGACGCAAGGGACAGATGGAAGGACAAGGGGAAACCGACTTAATGCTGTGGAGCGATGCAAGGGTATTATGCGGAGCTCGCACTCAGTTTATGTTTTCAAAAACTCGGCGAAGTCCAAATTTGAAATTTGGAGGAAGTATGGAATATTTGAGGAGCGGTCTGTGAGAAGAATTGAGAGCGTGAGGTGATTATAGTCGTTATACAAACAATTATTTAAATAAGGAATCATATCTGCTTTACGGCCGTTTTAAGCATTTTTAAGTGGCCCGACAGATACCTGCGTCACACCGAGTTCACATTTGTTGTAAATGTAGGGTTTATTCTCGGCGAGGCGTGAAAGATTCAGACATAATTATCATAGCTGCAAATAATCCCTGATCTAATGAGTAATATTGTTATTTTATTGAGCAATACCAGGTGCGTCGTATGTTTGCCCGGTTCTCTTGGTGAACAAAACGAGACACATTGTTTATATATGGAAACAATAAGCGGCAAGTTATGATCAATGTGAGAACGAAGCTTAAAGTTTCGGAATCAATGGCCACCATTAAGTAAATTACGCATTCGAGTGGAGCACTATATATAGATAGGGCTTTGAGTTTTCGTTTTTACCGGTAAATGCCGAAAATCACACGCAATTCCAATTTCAGGAGCTTGGTTTGCGCCACAAAGTGCTGAAGTCAGGAATTTGTAATGACTAGGCCATACTGGGTCCGCACAACGTGAGCGGGGTTTCTGGACGAGCAGGTTTTCTTTTCACCGAACCATGGCCGGATGCCGTAGGCCTTCCAACCACGTCATGACAAAGGGGATTTAATAAGAGAGCTTGTGCGCGTACGAATTCATTCTTCTCCACGTTTTCCTGTTTATCCTAATCATTCTCCGCGGTGGAAACCCAGGAAAAGAACGCTGGAGACAATATCAAAGAACTTGCAGATACATTCTCTAAAGAGTCTGCAGGACAATGACGTAACGGTACTCTTTGCGAAAACGCACCGACCTCAGTGGCCATGCCTCTCGGATACATCAGATCAAATGCCTTCTTTTCTCGTATCCTCAACGTGGAGCGCACCCTTTAATAAATGATAATTATAAACAGAAGGGAGCACGGGCAACTCTCTAACGAGAATTGCTGCATGTGTGCTTGTATTGAACAAATTTCAAGTGTAAATAATTTGCCGGACTTCCCTTATGACAATAAAGCTTTCTTGTTTTACTGTGTCCTTACTAATATAAATACGTATGAACAGTCTTTCAAATGAGTCGAAAATGCCGCAAAAGCAGCACTATAAAAATAGGTGCCTATAAATATCGAATTTTTAAAGAAAACGAATGCCGATAAATGCCTGCAGTAGTTCGAAAAAAATAAACGGTGATATATTTAATCGCTAATTGTTGGTGTGTGTTACGACCGGCGAAAAATTTACCTCGCTTTCCTGAAAGAACTATAACTGAAAAACAAAATTCTGGGGTTTCGCAAGCCGAAACGATGATCTAATTATGAGCTACGCTTTAGTGGGGGACTCCCGGTAGTTCTGACCACCTGGGGTTCTTTAACGTGCGCCTAAATCGAAATGCACAAGGGTTTTTAAATTCCGCCCCTATCGAAATGCGGCCAGCCGCGACCTTGGGCTCAGCAGCGCAACGTGATAGCCACTAGGTTACCGTGACGGATAAGTATAAGTACCAAAGAGATTGAATTTTCTGAAAATTGGGGGATCATGACAGCCAAGGTGCATGCGAAGCTAATGCATGTGCATGAATTACAGCGTTTGCAAAAAGAATTCTTTCTCAAATGCACAAATGCACTATAGCACCATATCTTCAATGTTTCCCAGTGTCTTAGGAGAACTGTACGCGACAGCGCGTTCACATTCGATAGAAATGCGAGCAGTCTTAGCAGTGGTGTGTAGAGAAAGTTAACCGTTTCGGGCTTATTTATGTTCCTTTATAATTACTGCCCACTCAAATTTTCTTCATATTCATGAGTAGGTGCCCGCGGTGCTTCCTGGAACTGAATGAATCACGTTGTTCGTATTGTTTGAAAATGGGGCCCAATTTATGGGTGATGTGTAAGCAATATGCAATGTTCGTGCTTCCCTTACGGTGCAGAATGCAGCCCGTTGTCCCGGGAAAGCTATATAACAGCCACCGAGATGAAAATGTATGAAAACATGGTTGTGACAGTTATGGCTAACCTGCATGCAAAGTAAAAATGTGAGTATGGTCATTGCTAAAAATTACTTAGGAAAGTTTTCGAAAGTGCTTTATGCGAACAAATCTGCAAACGGGTGTGTCATATGCGGGGAGCGTTTTAAAATGGGGTATTTAAATACGGGCAACTCAAGTCACTCATTCAACTGCTCAAGACAAACAACTTCCCTGGAAATTGGGCTTTGATTACGCAACGACGTCCAAGGCATCTGTCTTTCTTTTTCCATAGTTAGACTTTTTACAAATATTTCCACCCAACATAAACAGCATTTTTTCTTACTTAATTAGGCAAGAAGCCTTCCAAACTTTCCGAGAAATTTCATGTCCTTCCTGTGCACACACGTGGGTCTTTATTGGCATTGTTAGCCCGCACTTGCAGATTTAGCCATTACGCCTCGAAACCTTCACACAAAATGTGTGCTCACTTAGTTAATGCTATAAAGTGCAGTCCAAGAGCCGACTTCCTGGTTATCTTTCGGAGTGGGCAGAATATCTTGGAAGAAGCTAATGAAACACTATTTAGTAGAGCGTATATGTCTGCCCGTCGATGCTCAATATAACCCTCCCCCCTCTCCCTGTTAAAGCTCCATCCTACAAAGAATTTTGGATGCCGCTGACCATATACTCACTTAAAGCGTTCGTTAAGTGTTACGAGCTTCAGGCATGGAGCGCTTTGTAAAGCTAGAAGTTACAGGGGTAGTCTCCTTCTATTTGCCTGACTATAGAAGTAAATAGATGAAACGTCAGCTCACACTAATGCAACCGCTGCTTTCCGCAATTACGCTTGCTCTCTAACTACGTCGTAACTGCAAGCACGCATGTAAAACCAGCGTGGTTGGGCAGATAGTGCTGCTGCCTCAGCCAGTAACCTTGCGCAGCTTTAACTATACGCGTAACTAACCTCGGTGAAAGCATATTAAGTGCACGCAGAACATTGCCCATTAGCCATTAGTATACGATGACCGTTCTTTAGTCACGTAATCTCAAATCCCAGGCTTCAGTGCAAACGCGGCACTTTCTTGGCGATTACGAGGGCTAGGCTCATAAAGACACGATAGCGTCTCATTAGGCCCTACGAACTCGCCCGACTAACTTTGTTAGCAAATTGCATTTGCTCAAATTCTAATAATTATTCCCTGAAGCTTGTCGTGATATCCACAAGAAAGAACTGTTACATAATTGAAAGTAGCTTTAGAAGCTTCCAGGCAACGATTGCAATATCTGGGTGACCCGCTCATGATGATCGTGGGACGTATGAGCATATAATCTTCATGTGAGGTGTCCACGTTTTCGGTCAAAGGCGTACATGTTCACAGTGAAACTAAGTAAATATTCTGATCTGCGGTTTTATGCAGGAAGACCATAGCTGGGCACCCATTAGACCTAACTTACGCCCAGGTGGCCCCGAGTTCGCGCAAACGTGGTTCCCGAAAAAAAAAAGAACGAACATAGTGTGTACTAGAGCACTGCACGGGCCGATTTTTGCGGCCCGGGCCCGGCCCGGGCCCGTTTTTACATTGGGCGGCCCGCCCGAGCCCGATCAAAACTTTTATGGTGAGACCCGGGCCCGGCCCGGGCCCGGAAATAATCTACGTTACCCGCCCGGCCCGGCCCGCCACCCCTTTACCTTAAGCCCGAGCCCGGCCCGAGCCCGACTCGAAACCGGCCCGAACCCGGCCCGAGACCGAAAATACATGTTTTTCAGAATTGAGAAGCCCGAGAATAACTCGCTGAAAGCCCGAGCCCGGCCCGGGCCCGCGTCAAAAAACCCGAGCCCGGCCCGTGCCCGGGTCAAAAAGCACACACCGTGCCCGAGCCCGGCCCGAGCCCGTGAAAAAACTCCTCTACCCGGCCCGGCCCGGCCCGTGGGCCGGGCCGGGCCCGGGCTTTTGGGTAAGCCCGAGCCCGTGCAGTGCTCTAGTGTGTACTACAGGCAACTCGCCGACGCTGTAATGTAAAACATGGCCTAACGGCAGCGTACCTTATGCGCGTACCTCGCAGCCAACTCCAATTCGCTGGCTGAAATATGAAATAAATGCTAGACGCAGAAATGCTTTCATTAGAAAACTACTAAGTCATACAAAAATGAAATTTGTAGTATTTCAGAGAGAACTGGTTAAGAATTGGTGACTCAGGGCCTGAAAAGTTTTACAGAAATTGCGGAACATCAGTATATATACAGTTGAACACCGAAGTATAGAACACCCTAATTTTCTCGATCTCTCTTTTTTTTATTAAAATAAACCTAAGGCTTACAACCGTTTGCTGAAGACGGCTAGCCCTTCGCACGTGGTTAATAATATAGAATTTAAAATAAAAATTATATATTCTTGCATTAGTTGATACCCTAACTCCGTGAAACGTGTTTCTAAGTTTGTTCGTACTTTCCGGTTTATTAGGCGCACAGCTTAGGCGGGACGAATGAAGGCCGGACAAAGGTCAAGCGCTAACCCCAACTCAGCACAAGCGCTAACAAGTGCTAACGAGTACTAACCCTAACTGGATTTTGTCTGCTGGCTGCTGTCCTGTATGTATGACCAGTACCCGGCATAGTGCAAAGAAGCATTGTAAATAGTGCAAATCGATGTGGCCCAAGCACGCACGTGAGCTACAACACCAAGACGCCGTCGTCATCCCATTGCCGTAATTTCGTGGTCGTCATTTCATCGAATTCGTACTAGTTTGGTCATTTCTTCGATGGCATGCCGTCTTCACCATTCCACCGCCTTCACTCTGTTGTCACTGCGTTGTCTTATCACCATCATCACGCCCCTATCGTTGAGCCGTCGTCATATAGTCGTCATGGTCATTCCACCACCGTCATTCTGTCGTAGTGATTTCAGTGTCATTATCCCATTGTTATCACGCCTTTGTAGTGACGCTGTCGTGACGCCACATTGTGAATGCGTCGTTGTCATTCAAGTTTCGTTATCTCATTGACGTCACGCCGTTTTCATAATTCTAGCGTCGTCATATCATTGTCGTCACACCATCGTCATTGTATTATTGTCAACCCTGCTCGCTGCTGGCATGGTAGGCTTAGGTGGTACCGGACATACTGCAAACAAGCACCGCATATTGTGCAAACCATGGCGGCCTGGGACGGCAGCGGATGCACGTAAACGCGGACTTGAGGCTGTAACGCTAACACGCCATCATCGTCATCGTCATTTCTTTGCCTTGATGACATTGTGAAGATCTTTACGTTGTCATATCGTCGTCGTCACGCTGCCATCACCGAACCTTTGTCGTCATACTGTGGTTTTCATTCTATCGTCGTCAATCTATCCCGACAGTCCATCGTCGCTGTCGCTTTTGCGTCATACAGTCATCGTCATGTCATCCTGGTCGTTCAATCATAGTCATTCCTTTGTCGGCATGCGTGAGAAGGCACATGATCAAGCGCCACAGATTTATGTTGAGTGATGTGGTTTCCGGTGAAAATGTGTCCAACTTGGTCATGCGCTTCTATACTTTCCAAACGGTCGTTAAAGAAGAGTCGCGTTTTTTCCAAGCACCAATAGAAGCTTCGCCTGAAATGATTGCCATGGTTCGTGAGTTCGCTTATTTTTTTTTTATTCTCCTGCAATCGTACAATTTTCACCAAATTATTCTATGCTTCATATATATTTAAACAATAACAATAAAGGGGGCGTATATAAACTTTTTCAAGTACGAATCGAAAATGAATTGAAAGTATCGAATATCGAATCGTATATTGATTATTTAAACGCAGGCAAATATATTTACAGCCTTAATATTTATTTAAGTATAATTAGGTACCACGTCGACGCTAACTACTGCAAAGGAGACAGCTTTAACTATCAAGGAAGAGGGATGTTTTATGCGCAAGAATGTCACATAAAAAGAGTCCGCGCAGAACTTCTCGACATACGTACTATTCAGAGGATGGTTGCAAACAAGCTTTCCAAGATTGAATGGCTGATGTATGACTGGGTTTCCAGAAACTCCAAATAAATGGTTGCCGCAAGAAAGATCAGAACTCGTGAAAAAAGAAAAAAAGAACGCTGCTAAAGGACTTGTGTGCCGTAAATAGATGTAAACGAACCCGTTGCAAGGGAACAATCACTGGTTTTAGCGTAAAAGATAATTGCTAGATGACTACACTTCCAACAACACTAAATGACAGACTACAAACAAAACTCACCCAAGTCATATATGCTCCCGACGCGAAGCCGAAAACACAGCTTGCATTGCCCATTTTGTATCTGCATTGCTTCGTAAACTTTTGTCGCTGTCTCACTTCTGATAATTTATTATTATTATTGTTAATAATATTTGATTTTAAAACATATGCATTTGACAGGAAAGGGAAAGCGGGGAGCAGACTGGCAACTGCCACCGGAAGGGGCACAACGCCTGCCTACTCTTCAGAGAGGAGGAGATAGAAACATAGAAATGGAAGATAGGAAGAAGGGGAGGAAAGAGGTTAGAAAGTGCAACATGACAGATCTCAAAGAATAAAGTATAACACACAATACAGGGTCAGTCACTGCAGGTCACGCTTCTAAAAAACGTTAAATAGAAGAAACAGTCTCTAAGTTACAAACATGAACCTAAGTTAGTTAATTCATGAAAAGTAAGGAGAGCGCGATGAGCCTGATCGCGTCGAGACGCACAAGTACTGAGGTACAAACATTCGTCTAGTGTCGTACACCGCAGGCCAAGGAGATGATAGTCCCTAACTAGCGGCACGCACTGCCCACTGAAAGAGGGACACTCCAATATCAGGTGCTGAAGTGTCTCGCAGCAACCGCAAGACGTACACCATGAACCTGGGCACACGTCCTTGTCTGTATAAACGTTCGCACACGTTCACACAGCCAAACCTTAGCTTGGGTAGTTGCGCTCTAGCCTGACGAGGCAAGCCTCGACCGCGAACACGAATTTCCGATACATTGTTTAGCAGACAGAGAACAATAACAATACTTTACCAATGGGTGGTTGCTTAATATATGGTTAGTTTCAAGTATTCGAAAACACCGAACAGTTCCTTTTTGAATGCAAACGCGAATAGTTAGTAATTTTCATTTCGTATTCGAAACTTGGAACATTGGCCCACCCTTACGAATGTTTCCCTACCTTCCTCTATTCGCACCTTTTTATTCCGCTGGGGACAAGCCTTTTAATGCGAACAGCATTCTTGGCATTGCCAGGCCTATCAAGCTATCTAGCTATCACGCCGAATACGTGGACCGTTCCGCAAGATAGTGCCGTTTATAAATGCGGGCCAATTCCGAAGGTTGTTAGCGCTAAAATTTGGGCCGTTCACGTGGGTGTGTGTCATTGGGTATATTCTGAACTTGAATAAACCTCTCTGACGCCAATTTGGTTATGTGCCATTCTACAATGAACCTCTTTGACGCCAACTTGGATTACTGAGTATGTGCCAACGCGTATGCGCGGACTTCACGTCGGCGCCACCACGAGGCGCTGCATGTTCAGAGCGAAGCGCGAGCGAGGACTCACACTGCAGCACTCACCTCATACATGGCACGTTTTGCCTACCTTCATGCTTAGATAGTCATCGTAGATTAGTTCGGCCTGAATTTTTTAAGACCAGGTCTTCTTAGCCGACTTCGCATGGGTTTGGCTTATCTGGCATTTGGGTAAACAACCACTTCCAGAAATAAACAACCTGTTCGGGTCTCAAGAGTATAGTAATCAATCGCAAATAGTAAAAAGGTGTAGGTCTCATTGAAACAGGAAGCGAGAATGGGTCGCCATAACGCCAAAATTAACGGTGTGGGCACAATTAGAGCCGGTATAGTCGACTATTAACCACACTGCACTAAAAGCCTGTAAAGGGTGCATCACCGTAAATAGAGACGTGCTGAGGCGAAGCCGTTATACGGAACACGTTGGGGGAATGGAGCGAGTTTCCTTGGACTAAGCATGGCTTGGGTGAGGCAACGATGTGGGAAAGGCGGCTTTGCCGGCTCCCATAAGCGAGAATTATATGCAGAGTAGGCAAAATTTACGGTAGGGGCGTAATTAAAGCCAATGTAGTTGAAAATTAGCCACCTTGCACCAGAGACTAATCTATCTCCAGGATCAGCCTGTCTTCTAGATCAAAAAACAAAACAATAGGTCACCCAAGGGTCAACGCTAAATAATACAGCGTCGACGAAATGCGCGTGAGATACGATACGATTAAGACACAGAATGAGCGAATTATGAGCATGAAAGAAATGAGAAAATAAACAGACTAGAAAATTATAATCAACATTTAATCAAATAATTATTTGAACCGCTATGTATACGTCGACCTCATCTTTTCTGGAGTCGACCCTTGGTAGACCCGTTCATTTTATAAAATGCTAAGGTGCTATAATGCTGATTTATTATTCCCACTGTAATGCTCTTGAAGCGAATGCGGGTTTATGTAATCAATAAAAAATTTATTATGTAGCAGGGTCTCTCTGTTCATGGTATATTTCAAGAAGCTAGCATTGTTACAAGGCTTCGAACTGTGCCATAAGTACTTTGAACTGGCTGCATGCAGTGAATTAAAAATATTTGAAGTTCAGCTGCTCTAATTTGGTTCACGTAGTATTTTAGTGCATGTTTAATATGTATATTGATACGGGTAGAGATAGATATTGTTACGGGGAGAATATATATGAAATATACATATGAATACATTGAAATATATTAGCTATTTAGAAGCTAGCTTGGGCACAGCCAGTATGACGGATAGTCTAGCCTAGCAGCACTGCGTCGTCTTTTTCGTCCAATTGATGATCGTCGTCTTCGGCCGTCGTTCTGCTCGTAGCAGCGTGAGGTTACCTCCGGGGGCAAAAGCGCCGACCCGGCGCCTGCTAGTAAGTGGCTGAATGGCATAGCTTGAGACGGGTAACGGGGACGACGTCGGATGAGGAGGACGATGTGGTAACATCGAGTGGGGCTATTCGTAAGTGACGTCGCTGACTTGTCGAGAAACGCGATAGATGCCGGAGTATCGGAAAAGCAGCTTTTCTGATAGGCCCACATGCGTTGAAGTTGTCTATAGAAGACCGAGATCGCCCGCACTGTAGTCAATGCCTCGATCGACTGTTGCCATGCCTGCGACGCAGACAGGCAAAGGCGGGGGCACGTTGACGTGCCTTTGCGACTGTGGCTATTGAGTTACGAGCGCACTCAGACGGAGACTCGACAGTGGTTGGAAAGCTCTTATCAAAAGAGAACGTTGGTTCACGTCCAAATAGGAGATAGAAGGGAGCGTAGTGAACCGTGTCATGATGGCGTGAAGAGTTGTACGCGAACGTCACGAAAGGAAGGACCATGTCTCAGTCACCATGATCTGAGGAGGAGACGTCCATCGCAAGCATGTCAGTGATCGTTCGTTTCAAGCTCTCAGGAAGACCATTAATTTGGGGATGGTACGCAGTTGTAAGTGTGTGATGAGTTGCAAAAGAGCTATGCAAATGCTGAATAACCCTAGAGAAAAAGTAGGTACCCTGGTCTGCGAGAAGTTGTCGAGATCCTCCGTGGTGCAAATTGACATCGTGCAGCATGACGCCAGCAACGTCTGTAGTGCAACTGGTCGGGATAGCACGTGTGATGGCGTAACGGGTCGAATAATCTGTAGCAATGGCAATACACCTATTTCCTGCACCTGAGATGAGAAGAAGGTCGAGGAGGTCAAGGCGAACACGATAAAAGGGTTCAACAAGTATATCCATTGGCTTGAGGAGCCCAGAAAGAAGCAAAACCGGCTTTTACGACGTTGGCATGACTCGCAGGCAGCGACATAATGTCGTACGGAATGGTAGAGCCCAAGCCAGATAAAACGCCATCCGACACGGTCGTACATTCTGAAAACACAAATTTGACCAACAGTTGGCATATCGTGGAGTTGCGCGATTATTCGAAGGGAAAGGTCGGACGCATGAGAACGCAGGCGGCTGATCAGGTCTCGTAAGGTTGGATCGCGCTGTTGCTTGTCGCCGATGTGACGAAAAGCGTGGAGCGGGAAAATGCTGGCACGTGCGTGAACCATCTTTGGGGTGTCGATGGGACGCTGTGACAAGCAGCCGGTGTCCTTATGTAATCGGCTGGACTTGATCGAGTATACCACATTGTTTGTGAATTCTTGGAGACGCCCAGCCACCTAGGCGACCCATGGGCTCTTTGGGGGTCGATAGCCGAGAGAGCGTGGTGATCGGTCATAACAGGGAAAGGTCCACCATATAAATGGGTGCAGAATTTGCTGACTGCCCAAACAAATGCAAAACAATCATGCTCCGTAAGAGAGCTTTATTGCGATAGTAATTGTACGGAAATTCTAGGCGAAGTTCTGCCGTCGCCGTCTCCGTGAGGTTCCGTGTAAAGTCCAAGGGCGATAACGCCAATGCGCGCGCACGTTGTATGTGTGAGTGAAAACGTGCGAGGGGAGGCGACGATAGGCGGCTAAGGGAGGAAGGCGGGCTGGAATTGCGCCGTCTTTCGCCGCGCGCGAGGCACCCAACGTTGCGAGCAATCGGGAGGCATTTTACTCCGGCTGCAACTGCGTATGTGGCGGCGAAAGCTTTCTGCGTTGGGGGGCAATGTAGGTGCGTCGGCGGCTCGCAGCTTTATGCATGCTTTGTGTTCTCGGCGCGCAGTTTGCGTTGAAGCGATTTACAACAGCTTCTCGCTGCTGCTGCCTCGTTTCCTCACGGTAGCGCTTTGACAGCGAGGGTCCGCGGTCATCGAGTGTGATGTGTTCATGTTTTCTTGCCGCGCTGACACTATGCTTGTTAATTTAATTAGCAAGGAAATGCTTACGAGTAGATACGGTTGATAAAAACACTATCCTAACTTCGTATGGCTGTCTGCTAATTTGCTATCGCAATCGATTCTTCGCCTTTCTGGCGAAACTGCGACCTTCTTACGTTGTGTAAATGAACCGTACTTCTGCGAATCTTTTTCGCGGTCGAGAACCAGTTATAGGATCATAAAATTCGTAAAGTTATGGGAGTGTAAACTTATCGTAAAGCTACAGCAGCGTAAAAATCGCTCGTTGTTTCTAATTAGACTCGGTGCGTGGCATTCAGGTTCAGCCCATTTGGCCGCGGAGCCTTACTGAGCGGCCCACTCCTGCGGTGTGTCATGACTTTGCTCTTTGTGGAGGAGGAATGGAATAGTGCTTTATTTGCCACTTCCTAACAAAATCTAACCACTTGGAGAAGAAACTATCACTCCGGATCTTTGCAAGAAAATCTAATTTGAAAATTTTCTACGTCATCCCCAAACACGTCAAAACTGTGATGTCTTCAACGTAGCGCCTCTTCTTGTTAGACCAACTGTATATTAGCGTAGTTATCGAATAGGGAAAACTCAAATACTTATTCATTTATCAACAATTATGAGAAACCAATGGACGGGGGAAGCCAACGCAACAAAGGGAGAAAATAACGTTTATTGAATTGTACATTAAATTATTGTAATTTTTTGTACCAAAATTCACAATGAACTTCTTATCTCTAATAAATAACTTAGAATTCCGAGGTCGTGTGTTGCTACGATTTGCCTAATTGTTCGTAAATACAGTGCTCACGACTTTGGTCCGGCTATATGGAGCAATTCCGCTTGCTCGTGCCAATTCCTGTGTACCCCTTGTTCCACAAAATGAATTAAAAAAACAGTAGCCCCTCCCCTGTCGAGGAAATGGGGGTAAGCGAAGCTTTTCGTGTGTTTCTTCGGTGTTCCTCCGAATGAATTGTACTGACGAGTACCACGCTGTGCTCAAACCACGAACGGTCAAACGCACTGTAGCTGACTATGAAGTTCTGGTTGAGAAAATCTCGTTGACCCCTGGCCGTAGCACCGGGGAAGTTGGCGCTAGCGTTGCCGAGGCGTGCACCAACGTTGTCAGGTTCCTGGAGCGCAAGATGACGTTGGCGTTTGGCCTCAACATCGCGCTCCCTCAACTCGGGGTCCGCGGCTCTTCGCTGACGTTTCGCCTTGGCTTCCGGAGCTCTCACGCTAGAATCGGCACGTCGACGACAAGCCCTTTCCAGAAGGCGTTCATTCTGAATGAATTTCCACAAAATTGCTTCAAGATTAAAACCGTCCATTGCGTAAGACAGTGAATGGCTCACACCCCCTTAATCAAAGGCTCATACCCCCGTAAACGTGGCCTTCACATTACGACGACAGACGAGAAGTGAAATTCTACGCTGGAATGATGAGCGACAGCGCAGCCAGTTGTGGAAGCAGACGGCGACAACAAACGCGGGAGTAGTGGCACGAGCGCCTTCCGAGCACGAGCACGAGCACAAATCGAGGGGCGCCAGCGAGTCATCTGCGGAAGAAGACGAAGACGCTTGAGCCAATGCTGATGATGATAATTTTGTCTGTACATTGACGCCACCAAAATCTGTGAGTTAGAACTAGCTTCGCAAGAAAAAGTATGTCATTGTTTCTTGAGGACATACCCTCTTCTCGTTGTATTCACACCTCCTGGATAAAATACAAGCGCTTTGCATTGACCAGGATCTGATTGACACCCTAAAAAGCAGATACCTGGGCAGCGACCCCATACAACCCTGCCTCCTAAAATACGAAGGGGAACCAAGACCAGAACTGGGCGCTCCGATCACGGAGGAAGAGGTGTATGCCGCGGCACGAGCCTCACAGCGCAACACTGCTCCCGGGGCCGACAAAATCACCAATGCCATGATTAGAAACCTGAGCCCGAAGCACATCTTGGACTCGACCGAATACCTAAACGAGGAACTCTGGAGCAAGGGCCAAGTACCGAACGAGTGGAAACACGCGGAAGTCGGGACCATTCCCAAACCAGGCAAGAAGCCCGCGATCGACGCCCTACGTCCCATCTCGCTGACTTCGTGCCTCGGCAAGCTGTACGAGAGGGTCATCGGAGCCCGCCTCCAACACTACATAGAGGACGGTGACCTTTTCCCCGCCCAACATGCTTGGCTTCAGGCCGGGACTATCTGCGCAAGATGCTTTCCTAATCCTGAGGGAAGAAGTTCTCAAGGGCATCCCGAAGGGAGGAGAACACCTCCTGCTCACACTCGACCTGAAAGGGGCCTTCGATAACATCTCTCACGAGGCCATTCTCAAGGGACTGAATGACATCAGCTGCGGAGAGGGCATCTTTAATCACGTCAAATCGTTCCTGACGGGCCGGACGGCAACCATCGGAATAGGCCAGACTCGATCGGATACGATCGACGTGCCGAACAAAGGAACGCCGCAAGGGGCGATAGGCTCCCCGATTCTCTTCAACATCGCGATGACCAAAGAGCTGCGGAAGATCCCGCACCTAGGTTACGCCTTATACGCAGGCGACATCACGCTCTGGGCCACCAAGGGCTTCCTCGCGCAAAGGAGGCGGCCCTTCAGGAGGCCGCGACGGCCGTGGAGAGATTTGCGGCAGCGAGTGGATGCGTTGCGCGCCCGAGAAGTCCGAGGTGATCCGGGTGCATGGAGGAGGAATCTACAAGTCACCCGGCCCTATCGAACTGTATCTAGAGGACCACAAGATCACGGAAAGCAAAAAGACTAGGATACTGGGTTTTTGGATCCAGAGCAACTTGAAAGCCACCCACACCATCCAGGCATTATAGCAGCACCAACGAGGCAACGCGCAGAGGTGCTGCTGACGCCATCCGCGCTTCTCCGTTTCCCCGCATTAGCGCCGAACGCTCGCGGTGTCCGTGACTGCAGCAGGCGCCTCTGGCGGCGGCTCGGCCGAGCTCCCACCAGCTGCGTGCTACTGCGCATGCGCTGTGACGTAATCCCAGCGTGCTGTCTGCTGCGCGCCGCCCGTACACAGTGCATACCTTTCTCCCCACTTCCTCTACGTGTGCTCGGACTGCCAAGTGCTTCGCGAGGCGTTCCCCGATGCCACGGACCACGAGGAAATGCTTATACACTTCGTATAACTTAGCATCACTTGGCATTACTTCGTATAACTTAGCATCACTTCGTATAGCCAGAACCAGCTAGGAACCGATCAGCTCCGCTGTGTCTTTAGCCTTGCGCCACTAGTGCAAGCTACCCCGATTTTTTTTTTGCGTTTTTGCGTGTTCTCTTTACACCACACGCTGGCTCCTGCGAACACTTAGACGGGTAAAGATGCTTATGAATGTAGGAATGTACAAAATCACCCTGCCTTTCCCATCCAATTTATCTCTCTCTCTCTCTACAAAATCACCTAACGGTAAGAAGAAAGCCATGTAACTTTATTACCTGGAAATTCTCGATGTGAATAGCATTTGGGGTAAAGATATTACGAATCTATGTAAACATTTGGCGCCACGAACTGGTGTGATTTCGCACTTGCGGTGCACTACTCCCTTTGAAAGTCAATATCCAAATATATTATGCGTTGCCTGACTCTCGAATAAATTATTGTGGTTTAGGATGGCTAACAACGTCTAAATCAATTGTACACAATATTGTAGGATTGCAGAAAAAAAGTAACTCGCCACGTCTGTAAGTTTACATACGTTGAGAATTATTTCTCCCCGTTTATACATATATATACGAACGTGGAGCAGTGGGACACTGCGCTGCTCAGCTCAGACAGCCAGCACCAACTGAAAGTCATCAGGTAAGCCGAAGATGCCGCTAGGACCCAAGGGCTCCTGGCCGCCATCTAAGGGAGGGGAGATAAACTCCTCTATCACTTGCCGTTTTCAATAAAAGTTGTTTCTATCTCTCTCCACATTTGTAAACTACGCTGCTTCCAGTAAGCATGTTTCCAAACTTATAAACAAAATTAGTGTTGAAAATATGTATGGTTATCTCATTCTATCCTCTTTTTATTGTTTTAATGTAAGTTTCAGACATTTTCTTTAGAAAGAATCCCTATACGAGTATAGGGCCGCTCGTATATACGCGAGACATAGACACACGATTTTTACCCCATTTTCGCACCACATACAAGCGGCACATGTTAGAATACAACCTGCCCTCAATTTTGAATAAATATAAAACCATGTGCCACTTAACAAAATCACAGCTACGACATTATTTTCTAGACAAATAACAAGTGTATTTTTCAAAAAAGTTTGGCTAGTAATTAGTTGCATTTTTTATATTAGCTTTCGTATAAAGATCGTACTTGTGTACACGTAACTACTCCTGTTCTTCAAGTTTTTGAAGTGTCTATTGCTATTTAGCATTTTTGAAGATTTACACGCTGCTTTTATTTTATCGTGATTTGATTTGTTTTGTTTTGTACCAGTAATGCCTCCATCAGACATACCATTTGCGGTGTCGGCTTTGCAGCGACTACCTGCGCCTATTTCAAGCCGTTTATACAGCTTTTTGCTCAGGTAGCCAGCCTAGAACTATCTGGTAAATATAGTGAAATTGAAATAAAGTGATACTAAAATTTCTTGCTCCACAGGCTTTTGAGACTCAATGTAATCACTGCCCATAGAGACCGAGCCTTGCGCAGGTAATTGTTGGCTGCCAATTTTGTTCATTTTGTTTTACCTGCACCTATGTTAACTGCTGAGCTTTCACGCTGCAATGATTTTGACGTGTCATGTTCTGAAGAGCAAATACTTTTCGAAATCTACAAGGCCAACTACACTGGAAATGGTGCTTGATTATTTCTAATAAAACGTGGATCTTCGGCATAGTTTATATTGATCTAAGTTGAATTCCATATCATTTTCCATCTTTTCTCTAAAAGGAATGTAAAATGTATGGGACCATTCCATAGCATGCTGAATTTTTCAACAGGGAATCTATAGCTTGTATCTTTTTTATATATATAGAATCGGCACACATAAATGTAGAAATGCCGCAATGGCCTGTCCGGCCAGGGACCACTCAACACTGTATCATTCCTGGGTGACGCTATCACGCAAGATAACAGCTTCCATCATGCATTCGACGAAAAATGACGAGCCAAAGACTTTGTTGCGCAACAAGGCGCTGCAAGCCCAAGTTTCTGGTGTATGGTTCCCGTGTACAAAAATGCGCAACAGAAATAATTCTGCGCTACACTCGGATAGAAAGGTAGCTGAGCCAGTCTACAAAAAAAAAGACTTATTAGGATAGTTGTGATAACAGCATGTGATGCAAGAAGCGTGGAGATTACATTTTCTGTTGTGCATGTCCCTCTATTGCAAGAATGTTGCACGTACTACTAAAATGCGTGATTGTTCTTTTATATATTGTACTGCTTTTTTTCTTACTGATCCACTCTTCTGAGGCAAGATGTGCGTAGCTGGGACTGGTGGTGGTTGGGACAGTATAATTATAAGCAAGTTATCCGTGATGTCCCCATATAAAACGCGGAGTTCCGTGGTGCGGGTTGTCTATAACCAAATAATAGGCTCTTTCAAACTAAATCGATAAAACAAACAGCACACACGTGTACCCTGCAGCATCTCTTTCTAAAGTAAACAATCATCAGGTATGAACCAAGGACATCGCCAGCCAATCCAAGGAGCAAGCTAGCCGTTACGCTGAAAGGTTAGGCTTTGTTAGCTATTCATTGTTGTTCGCGTGAAAGCCCCTGGCGACACCACTTGTAAATACCAGCGCCACGGTGACACATATGCACATCTGCGCAATAGCTTGCGTGCTTCACAGAAGTAGACGCTCACGAACGGGAAATTGTCGCTGAGCAGTCACGCATCGCGGCAAATGGAGGCGGATTTCGCCATGCACTTTGTCTTTAATTTTTCATCATTTGGCACAGGAGGTTGAGTCCGTGACTTGGCACAAGCGCGAAACGATTGCTCACGTTCTTTGCGTGTGCCACCATTTTAATCAACAAAAAGCACGAGCCACGCTAGACAAGCTGGATAATCGCCAACCCACCGAAAACAATATACTTTGACAGTAGCCTACACGGGCGTGGCCTACACGGTGGGAGCCGATACAAAGGCACTGTTGCGTCACCTGAAAGATATCGAATTGTGTGATAAATTGGGACTGTGTGACACTGTGCCCTCTTTGACGTATGTCTCAGTGGGACATTGACACGGTGTGTGTGTGACTGTGGCGCCTTCAACGCCTTAGATGTGACACAGGCCGCTCAGACAGTGTTTCATTGTACATTCTGTTTTCTTTCATCTGTGACGCCCTATTTTTCTATCCCCAGTACAAGGCAGACAACCGTAGATATCATCTGGTTAGCATACTTCTCCTTCCTTTGCTTTTTTTTATCAGCCAGATGCTCAGCATTTATCTAATGGCGCCAATGCAAATTCACAATTGCGTTGTTGCAGCTGCAAAGACAGCGTGACGAGACACTCTTTATTCGTATTCTTTCTCAAAATCTTGCAACTATACATTCTTCTCTTGTCCTTTCTTGTTACTTGGAATATTCGTTGGAATATTCACCCTTGTCCTTCAAAAAAAAAAAAAACAAGAAAACTGGATAACTGCCCTGACAACCAAGTCGTGTGCTTAATTTGCAACATCATTGTTAATTCGAGCGTTATAATTCATCAGTCACGTGCACCAGTTTGTGTCGTGTGAGAAGGAAAGCCCCAGTAGCTTTACCTAAAGCCAGGTCTATTGATGACATGGCTTACCCTTCAAGTGACTGGTGTGTCGTCCGTAACACAAGGCGGGGCTTGGACTTCTGTGGGTGGTCGGAAACTTATTTCGTAATACCCACAATTTGCTACGAAATGAAGCACCGTAACGCTACGCTTAAGGATCAGCTCCTTACTTTACAGGCCACGCGTCCAATTCTGAATGGAAAGATATCAAAGCAATCTTCTGCTAGCAAGATAGCTCTATGAGAGGAACAAAACACACATGGAAGATCCTAAGTACGTCAACGTTGGGATCCTTCTCTAAGCCTCTTATCCCACAAGAAGATCCCCTCTGACCAGATAGATGTGCTTTCTTGAGCCATGGTCTCTGTGTGAGCTAAGTGGCACTCGGAGATTACAAACTCTCTTTCGTTGAAAGGCCGTCGTCCGCTATCAACGGCATGGGCCGCTGCTCAAGGATTAATGTATGTAGTTATTTATACGCTAGTTGAATGCCGAATATAAGAAAACGTAAAGCTTTGATGGTGCGATTGTACACTATCGCTAGAAGCAAGCAAATACAAGATACAAAAAAGCTGTTTACCAGGCGCTAGAAAAATTATAGACTGTGCAATGCTTGCACACGGTAAATCATACCCAGGCTAAGATACCCTGCACGAAGATTGAGCAGTTTTTCTGATCCGGAGTCTCTCTGGAGGCTGCATCGCCTCGAGATGCTTTCCTGATTGCTTCCGCATAAGCTACCCGCACATTTTCTTCAGTCGCGTTATCACTTCGAAAGCCTAGAGCTACCAATTTATGAGCATAGCGCAATTGGTGACAATTTGTTTCTGACATGCCACTATAGCCACAGTTATGTGCGCAAAGCATGAATAGATTAGCGAGAAGCTCGATTAACACAGGCTTTATATTATGGACACTAAAAGCAACACACGGGGAATATTACCTTTTTACTTGTTTTTTTTTTTTTTACTTTTTTCCCCAACCTTGTTAGTTTCAGCCGTGACAGAAGTACTTCTTTGAAAGTCTTGGGCAGGGTGAACCCCTTAACTCTGTCAAATACTTATAAGTCTCGCGTTCTTTGGCCATTCAAAATTATGTGGAAGGGCGTTTAACGTTGGAATATGGAGCTCCTTTTCCAAATTTCATACCCATTTTAGCTTTGTCGACACAACCATAGCAAGTACGGGAGCATGCATGAAACCATGATGATAAGTGTCACTCTTATTATGTATGGTGCATACTCCGTTTATACTACTTTTATCTCACAACAGCGCCAACTCTGTGCCAACTTTCCACACTTAGCTAGTGCTCTGCTACTATTGTTGTTTTCGTTTTCTTGGCCTTGTAGCTTCTTGCGACCCCGTTCGTACGTGCGTATGGTAAACGGCCAGCTCAATTGTGAAACAAAAATAGGAATAAGAGAACGAGGCAAGCATCGTACTTTCAACTGTATTTTATTCATGGTCTCGTTCGAGACTGGCAGTATTGAAAATAAATTCGGAGCGAAAGTTGCAAGTGAGCACGTTTTGGGTGAGCGCAAAGCAGGACGAGGGGGCCGCTGGCAGGATGGCTGAAGTGATGCTGCCCTGTCACCTACTGCAATGATTGCAACAATATTCTTTTGGTAATTCATAGAAACTCGACTAAGGTTGGCCGATGCTTTGGCCCATCCAAAGAGCCATCCGTTGTCGGAAAACTTTGTATAGGGCCTTGGCATGACTGTAAATCTAGATTTCCCTGGTCAACCCGGCCTTATTTGATTTTTAAACAATTCGGTTCTGGACTCAAGGATACGAGTAGACGGGCCTGTTACGTGCTTTGCCTCTTTCCTGTGTCGTCATTCTCACTCATCTCTTTCTTCTTTCTTATCCTCTTCCCCTTCCCGCGGTGCCGAATAACTGTCTAGAGGAACGTAGATCAGGCCGACCTGTCTGCCTATCTTATCAATAGACTTTCCTCGCTTTCTCTCTCTTGTTTCTCGATACCATGGCACGATACGTGATAATTTGATATCTGGCAGTGCCCTTTGTTTTATTAGTTATCCTTGCCGCGAGGCATATGCACAAAAAAAATATCAAGATGCATCAACTAAGTGCTTTCCTATCGTAGTTGTTATCGCGGAGTGGAGTTTCACAGCACTAAGATACTAGCATAGAAAAAGACAAGTATTAAGCAAGTGACACCATTGTAAACAAGACACATGAAACGGCAAACTGCACGAGTGTGCGTCGGCACATCGTCTATCAATCAGGCACTGAAAAATGAATCATCCTGAGTAGTGGAAAGGATGTTCGATGGCGCCATAGATATCCACATCGGTTAAAATAATGGTAACTCCCATCTAAATATCTCTCTCCCACCACTTCCGTTCTGTGGACACTGCATGCGCGTCGCCTTTAAAATATACACTTAGTCAGCGGTATAACTCGTCGTTCGCGGTTCTCTCCAGTTTCGTGATTCAGCTTGCTGCTTATACAACACATTTTCCTCTAGAAGGAGCTTGGTTTAGTTGCTCTTGTTCTGGGTTGACTTTATTATTGCTTCCAGAAAGCAGTTGCGTGCTATTTTGATCATAGGTCTCATGCGCATCACTTGCGCGATAAATGCTCCTGAAGCACACCGTCACAAGCCTAAGTTAGGCGACAATCCATTTCACGACCCATATTGCAAACTGGGTCCTCGTCACCCCCCCCCCCCCCCTCCTGTTTTCAAATAAAGACACGGCGCAAGAACGCTAAAAATCCTTGGATTGTTATTAAACATTCTGCGTGATCATCAGGGATGATGCAATCTAGCGAATTGTGTACCACTTACGTGTGCAGGGTTACCAACTCTGTGCGAAGCACCGCTTGCTTGCTCGTGTCATGTTTCTCTAGCCATCGTATGCTGTAAGTAGGAGCAGCACTCCTAGTATACGGTGCATCATTCTTTTGCCCACGTGTCTTGTGCTTACCGTTCCATTTATGAGTGCTCATGTTCCCTGAGTACGCATCACATTCAATTTGTCAGTTGACAGTTGACAAGAACTTTATTGAAAGGTCCCGAAGAAAAAGATTGGGGGGAGCTGAAGGCACCTCAATCAAGTTGGTGGCTCCGCCCATGACGGAACCGGGAGGTGGTGGCTCTCGGCGACGTCGCGGGCCCTCTGGACGGCCTGTCGTTGATGCGTAAAGTCCGCGCTTTGCAGTAGGCCGTCCCACTTGGACTTGTCGTGAAGATCAGAGCCCGCGTTGAATGGGCACAGCCAGAGCATATGATCAAAAGAGCAGTACTCGTGCCCACATTTGGAGCACGATTGCGGGAAGTCGGAATCTATGCGACTGAGCGCTCTGGGGGTGACACTATTTCTAACGCATTGATTTTTGTTTTAATTTCCAGCGTTTCATTTTTCATTTCTTTCTGTCTCTATCTTTCTCTGTTTCTCGTTCTTTCTTTTTCTCTTTCTCTTTCTTTAAATGTCTCTCTCTTTCTCTCGCCCATAGCAAGTTTCGTTACAATCGTTGGTACAACGCAATCGTATGGTTCCCATAAATGCATGTTCTACAAGCGTGGGCCTAGTGTTTATGACGCTCGCCTTCGGACCTTGGGTGCCCGGGCTCGAATCCCGCTTCACCAAGAAGGTAATTTATTTATTTATTTATTTATTTATTTATTATTTATTTATTTATTATTTATTTATTTATTTATTTATTTATTTATTTATTTATTTAACTCGCTCTCTGTCTGTCTCTTTTTCTTTGTCTCTCTGCACATCCTCTCCTCATGCTTGGTTTGGCCAGGTGGTTGAATCGAGTGACAGGCAAAGTTTTTCGCATTTAGGTAGCCCAAGAAAGACAATCGTCTTTAAAAATAAAAAAAAATTGTTGGCGGATCCCACGCACTGTAGGAATCGATGTAAGCGAAGCTTAATTGTATGCTGTGTCCTTTGATTGACAATAATTAGCGGTGATGTTGGAGGCGAATGTGCAATTTCATCAGCGCTTCGTCCAATACGAGAGTGGTAAGTTCACGTAAAACGTTACCTTGCGTGCTCCACTGCTGTTTGTCTGCGTATAGTCCACAGAACACACAGAGAGACGTGTTTGCTTGAGGGGTTGTTGCGCGTCATTGTTCATAATCTCTAAGAGGGGTTGAGCATTGTCATTGACTAACATGGCACATCGCCTCGTGGCAAAAGGGTTAAAGTTTAATTGAATTATGGGGCTGTACGTAAGTTTAATAAAATGTCACAGTTTCGCTCTAAGGGCGAAGCAATGAATGCGATAGCAACACAGCATTGTCATACGAAGTAAGGTGAGCGGCTTTGGTAGCAATATGAATTGTAGTAAACATGAGCTGATTAAGTAAGCAGGCGTGCTGCGGCGTAAGTAGACCGACATGAAGAGAGACTCGATGACCACGAGAAGGCGCGTGTGAAACGGTGGTGTTGATGAGAAGCGCTTCCCGTGGGCAGCGCGTGCGAAGGGACACACCTGTAGCGCTGAACTGCCGATCCGGGCAGCATTGCATGTGTAGCGTGCGTTGGAAAATGTGGCCCGACTATTACTAACTGAATGAACAAGCGTGGTGTGAGCGCGCACAAACAAACATGAATAGATCACACTGAATGACTGCAGACAACGACTGTCAAAACGCTGGCAGCAAGCATACGCCGCAGCGGGCGAAGGTACGTGTGCGGTGTATATGGTACGTGTGCGGTGTATGTATCGCTTCAACGGAAACTGAGCGGCGAATGCACGGCGCATAAAGGTCAGAACCGTGTGGAGATAAGAGACGGTGCGGACGAGCGACGAGCGCGGTTGCTGGCAGAGTAGTAGTGCCCCCCCCACCGCTCCCTCCGGCGCTGGCTTCCTTCTTCCTTGCTTGCGCGTGGGAGATGAGTGCGTTCGCTCTCCGTGATAGCGCGCGTCCCCGCACGCTTCCGCTCGGGCATACGGCGCGCGGCGAAGATTTTATCTATACGGAACCTCACGGCGACGGCGACGCCGACGGCAGAAATCCGGTTGAAGTGTCCATATAATTGCTATCGCAATAATAATTATTATAGTTGTACGTATACATTGTATACATACATTCGCAGTGCGCACCACGTTCCGCTGAGTTGCGAAGACGATCCTGTTCCGCGCGACGCTTCTTTCGGGCCTCGGTGTCCTCGACGCTGAGTGCACGCTTTGGAGCCATTTTGCTGGTGCGTGTTTACGCGCTCCTTCTGCTCTAGGACCGCGCTGTTGAGACGCCAGTTCCCGGAGCTCTCTTCAGGCTACGGACGGTTGTAATGTGCCCAGCACGCGTCCTCCACAGCCCAGCACCTGCATTTTAAATGCGAAGCATTTCTTGGCGAAGATTTGACACTTTGACAGTATCTGTCTATCCAGCCGTCTACGTCATGTTGCTCTCATGGTCGTTTCGTTAACTTGGAATATGTGTCAAAACTGGCATAGCCATTGACTCACATGACACATCGCATCGTGGCACAAGTGTTAAACGTTAATTGAAATATGGGGCCGGAACTCATACACTCTTGTCAAAACTGGGAAGAGTGTATGATGAACATAAATTGTAGCTCATGACATGCGTGTCATGTAGGTCATGAAACAGCCACCTACGTCTTGGAGCTCTCATGGTCGTTTCGTTAACTGCACCAACGAGGCAACGCGCAGAGGTGCTGGTGACGCCATCCGCGCTTCTCCGTTTCCCCGCATTAGCGCCGAACGCTCCCGATGTCCGTGAATGCAGCAGGCGCCTCTGGCGGCGGCTCGGCCGAGCTCCCACCAGCTGCGTGCTACTGCGCATGCGCCATGACGTAATCCCGGCGTGCTGTCTGCTGCGCGCCGTCCGTACACAGTGCATATCTTTCGCCCCACTTCCTCTACGTGTGCTCGGACTGCAAGTGCTTCGCGAGGCATTCCCCGATGCCACGGACCACGAGGAAATGCTTATGCGCTTCGTATGACTTAATATCACTTGGCATTACTTCGTGTATTTTAGCATCACTTCGTATAGCCAGCACCAGCTAGGAACCGATCAGCTCAGCTGTGTCCTTAGCCTTGCGCCACTAGTGCAAGCTACCCCAATTTTTTTTTCGTTTTGTTTAAGTCAGGAATGCTTTAGAATTATATTTAGAATTAAAGAAAACGTTGAAAAGCATTGCGCAAATCATGTTTTTTTTTTACTTGGCGTTTCTTTTGATCGGTACTGGCTCCGCAAACACCCAATTAATCTGTATGTTTGAGAAAAGAAGAGGGGTGGAGCTAAAGGAGCCAAATGAAACCACAAGCTCAAGCTTCTGGAAGGCCAACACACTTCCATTCGTCCCGACTCCCAATTGGCTCTTATATTTGTTTTAGGAAAGTAGTGGCGAGAGAGTAACATGGAACCCGGGCCTCTATTTTCTGCAAATGCCACCTACTTACGGAGTTCTCTCTAAGCTCATTTGACCTCAGAAAAACCCAGCTGTAGCATTTATACTTCATTCTGAAGTTTCTTTCTTCACGGTTCCTCCACTGGTGTTTACCTTGTTGTCAAGGAGAGGCATTGTTTTCTTGAAAGATAATACATCGACTTAAAAAAGCCTGTGGTGGGTGCCTTCTGCGTCCTTAACACAAATTCTAACAGCAGGTGCTTTTCCGGCTTTGAAAGGTTTTCGGTTTGACTGCTTTCTCCGTTTTTAGTACATTAGGTGTTGTTGTGACATTGAAAGTTACATCTTTTCAAAAGAAATATCGCAGGGCCTGTCTTTAACAACTGTAGAGCCTACTCCGACAGCAAGAGGATTACGAACACCCCGTGGCCTTGATAGGCATTTCGAGCTATCGTACACCTTTTTACTTGGTGTTCCACCTGCGACGTAAACAATCTTTCACTTTTTCATGAAATGCCACAAGGCAAGGACATACTCACAGCAAGCCTTTGTTTTCTGTTTTCCTTTCTCATGCTTTTTTTGTTTGACAGAACCTTATCAAGACACTATAGTATATTCGGATGAAGATCGTGATTAAAGTTGCGTTATTAATGGCACATTTTAAGCTTAAAGCTTCATTATGCTATGCTGTATAAATAATGTGTGTGTGTGTGTGTGTGGTGTGCGTGTGCGTGTGCGTGTGTGTGTGCATGTGCGTGTGCATGTGTGTGTGTGTGCGTGTGCGTGTGTGTGGTGCGTGTGTGTGTGTGTGCGCGTGTGTGTGTGTGTGTGTGTGTGTGTGTTGTGTGTGTGTGTGTGTGTGTGTGTGTGTGTGTGTGTGTGTGTGTGTGTGTGTGTGTGTGTGTGTGCGTGTGTGCGTGTGTGCGTGTGCGCGCGTGTGTGCGCGTTGAGCAAATCCATAAGCCTTCACCATTCATTCCTGCAGTGGTTAATTAAGCTGCGGAAAAAGAAGGTGACCATTCTGAATGGAGCATGAGTTGGAATTTCACGTACGGATGTGCAATATTTACTTTCCTTTTAGTAAGGTGGCTAATGCTATGTCTTTAAATTACTGGCTATAACAGACAAAAGCAAGACTACTTGAATATTCTGAAAGGCAGTTTTAACGACAGCGCAGGTTGTGTGCTGGTTGTGTGTCACTACCTCATTTCAACACCATGTTTTGATTAAGCGACTACTGTGCACGCGTAATTAGGAATCTAAGCAAAATGAAAGAACAAGCATGACTGGTATCAATTGGACATCAATTATTATCAACAGAGCCGCTCGACTCTCGTCTGTTTGGGATGGGCTGAGTACCATGTTTGGGATGCGAAAGCCCGTTTCGCTTAACCTACCTTCCCATTTTTCCACATATCAAATGTAAAATGGACTCTCGGCTGTAGTGCTCATATTCTTTGAGTGATGTGTTGTGGTGCGTCTTCCTCCTATTTTTACTTTCTTGAATCATCTTCTCTATCAATTATTTTTTCACCTTTTATGTGCGTAGGCATGGTGTTCCTCTCAGTACACAATTGCTAGCATGGTTTTTGTTCTTCGTATGTGGGGTGTTTATATAATTTTTACACGATAAATAATAATAAAGTCCTAAACAAAAAAAAATAATCACATTGTCCCTTTCCCCGACGTTAACCCTCTTCCGAATACTCAAATTTGTTTTCAACACTCGTCTTTGCGGAACTACTAAATAAAATGACAAAAACGTAGAGGGCTGGACTGTGCTCACTCCCGAATTCTTCTCCTCTTACACAAAAGTAAGCAGCAGTCAGCAGATATAAACAAGAGCTAGCGTTTCTCAGAATTGTTCCTTCATACATTTTCTATATACGTCGATAGAGACAAAAGTACGTTTGCAGTTGCCTGTTTAGAAACCTGAGTTAGCCACAGCCATGGGTTAGCCAGACTGATACCTAGTGGCGAACCTTTGAACAAACTGCATTAAAAATATTTTTAAAAATGCGAATCAACTAACACGTCGGCAATCACTGCCTGGTATGAAGTAGCCTTTCTGAAAGCTTGAAAATATCGGGAACGTGTTAGGGGGGGACAGCATTTTCTTAAGCTCCTGATATTGCGCATTTTGTAGAGCCTGGCCAAAAACTGGTCACGCGCATTGCTGTTCAAAGAAAAAAATAAAGCGTTTCCTGTTTCGATAGCGGCAATACAGTACCCACCCTGTTTGAAGAAACTTGGTTGGAATTATTTTACATTAAGGACGCTTTCTGGTCGAGCGTTGTACCATGGTTGAGTAGATTGAAAAGAGTCCCAGGACAAGATTTCGATGCCGAAGCAACCCAGAAAAGAATCATAAAAGTGAGAAGGTGCAGCAAGAATGCTTTTTGCGAATGTACTGCGCGGCTTTCCTGGCAAACAATACGCTACGTTCGGCGCACCTTATGCTCAGTTTCTATTCTAAGTTGAAATCAAAACTGTAAAACATTGCCTCAGAAGTGGAGCGATAGCAGATTTGGGTTGCTAAAGACAGTGCAAACATGAAAGGAAACTTTATTATTATTATTATTATTATTATTATTATTATTATTATTATTATTATTATTATTATTATTATTATTATTATTATTATTAAGTGCTTTTTTAGCTCGTAGGCGGGCGCCGAAACATAACGTTTCGGTACCGCATGAAAAATAACGTCAACGGATTTTCTGATGTATTAGAAGTGATAACTCCAACAATTTTCGCATACTCGCCGCTGTGATCTTTTTTTTTTTTTTTTTTTTTTGCTTGGTTTGATTTTCAACATCGACAGCCCTTAGATTAACGGACTCTTAAAGAGTGTGCTATGTAATGCACAAACCCAGTAAGCCTAAACATTGTAATGACTGTGGTTTGAGTGTGCGGGTTACACGAAGCGGATTGATAGGTGACGCCGATGGGCATCTTGCTTTTACTGACACTTACCAGTTACATTAAACTGGCATCGTACTTTTCACGCGTTCAATGAATAACTTGTGTAAGGCACGTTCTTTAGGCATATCATAAGACAACTTACAGGTTATTGGTAGATTTCGAAGCGTCAGTTGTAAGTAGGCTAAAGCGATCTCACCAACAGTGGTTGCCCAGCGTGCACTATTTGTACCGAGGCAGGCCTGTATGTATCCATTCAAAGCGTTACGACAGGCAGCACTGGTTACGTTGAGACTGGTATATTACATAAAGTGAAGAAAAGTCTTGCGCACGTCACTACATTCACTGCGTTACGCTCAATACGTCACGTGCTACGTGTATAACCTCTGTCCAGTGCATTGCCAAATTATTTCTGACTCGGTCGTGGACTTTTATTCACGTTTACTAACATGTTACCTGACAAGATGAGCTTTCATCAAACTTTTGACTAAGTAAACTAGTACATAATTGGAACTTTCTTCGTATCCAACCAATTCTCGCACGTCACAGAAGCTGCAAACCCTATAGGTAGTCCTTCAGCCTGGTGCGGTGACACATTAATGATCACACTGACATGAAAACGTCGCGTACCGACGATAAGGAAGACTACCACTACTGTCAAGACAGGTGTAGCTGGCGTTTCACAGTTCGACGGTTTATTACGCTGTGACATGTACCATCCCTACAGAAAAAAAAAGACCGTATTCCCGATAACTGTTGTACCCAGTAACATCATATTACATATGGGAAAAATGGGTTTTTATATGAGACCCTATATGTTCCATATCATATTATTGGATATGGGCGCTTAAGGGGCATACGTATTTTTCAGTAGAGATCGGCCGACTTCACAAAGCTTTTCAACCGTAAGTGCAATTTTTTTGCGCTTGGGTTGCCACGTGGCATAATATATTGACCAGCGCCCTTCGCTAATACTATGTCCGGCGTCTGGAATGCCTGGAATTAGCTGTTACAAACAATTCTAGCGTAACAGGCTTTTGTGATATGGGCCTAGAACTGGTGCCCAGTGACCCATTCTCGCTTTCAGTGTTCGCTCTTAGTGAATGTCTTCGTGGTGCATTTAGCTGCAGCATAAACTTTAAGAGTAGAAGGGCCCAGGTACAATAGCGGTTGCAGAACTTATTCTTTTAGATCGCAACTCTTAGGCGGCTGTTCTCGCGGCGAGCGTTGGCGTTGTCACTCGTTACCGAGCGAACGAGCAAAGCGAAAGATGAGAGCGAACGCAGGGCGAAGTGGGGCATGAAAAAAGCGGCGAGAGCGAAAAGGTGCGAGGATGAAAGCGGAGAGGAGGGTGTAGTGGAACCATGAGGCGGAAAGCGGAGGAGGGTATGGAGAAAGCGTGAGAAGAAAAAGCGTAGTGCGGTGACGATATCTACGAGATGACGCCAGAGCAGCGCGCGTCGTCGGAGAGGTGTGTCGTGGCGGCTGCTGTGAATCGAGCCCATCCGTCACCCACGCACTGGCTCTCGCGATCTTCAGAATTGCGAGGCAGTCGCGCCACACTTCGATCCGTTTGCAACGTGCCGCACGAGAAAGATTATCCGCGCCAGTCAATATATCGCAAAATGAAAACGTGAAACTTGAGCTGCGCTCAAATTTCGCATTTGAGAGTAACATAATCGTCGGTGAATTCTGTTTTCCTTCATGACATGAGGGCAAATAATGGCTAGACAGCTTTAGCGCGAAGTGTAGGACTAACATCCAGCCACCCTAAAGGTATTGAGTTCAGGCATTTACATTCATCTGGAAAAAGACGCTTTATCGACGCGAATATTTATTTACGTCGCCTTGCTCTGAACATGGGACCATAATGCAATACCGCAACTCTTCAGAAAGCAATGCCCTCTTAGAAGAACTAAGTTTAGTTGTCGAATGCATACAGGCCCGTTCTGGCTTTCCCATCAAACGTATACGGCTTTGCCACCTAATGAACAATCGACGAAAAACTAAGTTTGACGAAACGTCATGTCAGCAACAGCAACCACTTCTTAAAGTTGACTATCGGCACAAATAATTGGATTGATGAGGACGCTCACTCTATGCTCTCCCACTTGTGAGGCACGATCACTTGACTCATTAGGGCCCTTCGGCGGCTCAGTTTCGCTTTTCGATGTGAAACTGACCGAAATTCATTAAGCTGTGAAAATAGCATCGTAAACTTGTCGCATTTCTAGAAACAGCCACGAGCTTCTCCAATGGTGCGCTTCAAGCCTTCCAGGGATCAGTATTATAACTCTTTCGGTTAAGAAGTTATTTAGCCTAATTTGCATAATTAGTTGTTTGGTTACACAAACGAGTCAGTTACAAATGTATGAGTATATGGCAAAAGCAATCCAGAGGAAATCATTTAATTATCTAATCTAACCCATCCTTGAGGAATTCAAATGTATTTCCAGCAGCACTCGGTACTGCACTATTAACGCGAATCAAGGATTCCTTTTTAGGAAGCAGCCACTGTCAGGGGACTGCTTTTATTTTGCTTGTCTCGCATAGAGGAACCATAGGAAAGATGAGCTTCGTCTGGGCAAACAGGATCGCTCTTTCTGCCAGACCCCTGCTTCGATCAATGACCTCACTCTCGGCGCCTTCCTGAACGACCAAGCCCATCACCCGCGTCTCCGTAGTCCTGCTACTGGAAAATTGATAGATGTGGTCTGCCACTCGGCCTTTTCGCGTGAAGAGCCAAGCGTGTCTCGATGCTTCCCAGACACAGCAGACGTATACAGACACTAACCGTGGAAAAGAAGAACATTGCTGACGAATATAGAAGGGAGACCTATCAGCGTCGCGCTAGTAAGGTTTTGCTTGCGCTAACGCATTCCGTCACCTAACCTGTAGGTTTTGCTGGCGCTAACGTATCCGTTCGGCTAGCCAGTACCTATACTTTCGCGGCTTCAGTGTGCGCCGCAAATGGTGTCCTGCTTTCATGCGTGCGTTTATTGCTGCAGTGAAAGGGAAGTTGTGGACATTATACTACTTTTATTGCTCTATAGACCATTCAGGGGAATTCTCGCCGACACAGTGGCCGTGACGTTCCGCATGAAGTCCAAGTACGATATGACGAGCAGACTGCGCGCCATATGCTGCGGCTCTAAGAAAGCCTGCGAGGGTAAGTCAAAAACGATGGTGGTATGATACACACCGTTTTTCCGCTCACCCAACTTTTGAGGTCACGTGGTCATGCTTGCGCTAGCGGTGAAAAGTGCACGTCTTCTCTTTTAGCATGGCTTTGGCTTTGCATGTCGAACCGCGTGGCCGAGTGCACGAGTTGTAGGTAACATGCGGCGGGTGGAGTAACCTGCGCCTGGCTTGTGGAGGCTACCACGAAATGCTTGAGCACTTCCCCTTCGAATGCCCAACTTTCCACATGTGTCGCTGTGTGTTGCCGAGCAAGTTCAAGCAACTAAATTTTGCTCGAGTTTCACGTTTTTCCCGGAAGGTCGGGCTTCGACTCGACTAAGCTGCGCTGCAATTCTTGTAAATTACGACACTTGACTCTCGGCAATGATGCTCGTACTCTGCGTGTGTGACGTGTTGTGGGGTGCATTCCTTTTCTTCTTACTCCATTTTTTATCTCCTGCTTCTTTTCTTCACCTTTTTTTTTCTAGCTTCCTTCAAGCTGGTGGGCGTGGTGTTCCTTTTAGAAGGAAATTGCTAGGCCGCTTCTGTTTGTCTCTCTCTCTTTATGGTTTTCATATATGTGTCCGTACATGATTAATTAAAATAATGCTGATAATTTTGATCCCCAGCGGTGGTCACAATTAGGCAGAGATAGCTTTTGCTGCTCTTCAGTTTCTTTTGCAGAAAGACGTTTAGTGGCCTATTAGAGTGTCTCGTAAGTGGAAACTTCAAAATCAGTGTTGTTTACGTTACACATTCCGAGTTCGTGAACTGTAATCACATCAATGATTAGATCTATCATTGTGTTGCACCTAGCGTTGGCTGAATTCCTTCGTTCGACAGAGCTTGCTCAACCATACATTAACAAAGCAGTAAAGATTGTAGAAACCATCACCATTTTTAGGAAACATCTATGTCGAAAGCGTGCACGGTATATATAGAATGTTCGAAAGACATGTACAGCATATCGTCGCTCACTTTAGACCAAACACCGCATTCCCTACGGCGCTTGGCAGGCGTCTTTTCTCACATCAGTTAGAATCACTAAAGGTTCTAGCAGGAGAATATTCTAAAAGAACTAAAGGTACTAATCAAAAAGGCCCATAATTTAGTTTTGTGTGTTTTAAAAACTGCGAAGCAATTTCAATATACTACAACATAAAGGCATTCGCGGTACTGGAAACCGCCGGCAGGCAATTTCACTTCGCGTCACGGCCAGCGCTGGTGCATGCTTTTTCTAGCCCTTCGAAGTGTTCTAAACAAACGAAGAAGTACAAATGAAGATCTTTCTAAGCAAGTTCCGGAGTTCACCGTTATAATTCGTTACCACACCTGAAGAGGAATGAACGTGTTCATTAGCTTCGTCGGTTTTAGCGCCCCCGGCACAATTCTTCTGCGGAATGACGACTCTGTCAAAACAAGCAGGACAAAAATTAAAGATGAAACGCAAATTGTAAAGCTTTACTTTTTTGTTATTGCGAGGAAACTATGGCGATGATTTACGTCATAAAATGCTCTCACGTTTTCCAGGGATCTGCTAACGAAGATCCAAATTTAGAAGAGAAATATATGTTTGCATAAATAAAAATGCTTTCTGCGTGAATATGAATACAGCGACGCTATGCGCACATAATAGAAAAAAAAACGGGAACGTGCGGTGTTCACATGAGACTTGCATTGACTCATTTCAAAGTTTAACGTCCTTGCCTTTTCTTACGCAAGCGCACACATACAGCAATAATTTTGCATTATACCGTAGGCGGCGTAAAGAAGGCATTGCTCAAGTATACTTTTCCATTTCCTAGTATTAGCGTAAACACAAAAATACAGCTATTTTTAGTTTTGAATTTGGATTTAGAACGGCGGCATTCAATTGCGACGCTTCATCGACGGCAGATGAAAAACGAACTTCTTTGTTCAGCGTTGACGCCCGAGGCGAAAAAAACGAGAATACATGTTTGGGCTTCTGCACACTTCTGCTTCAGGGGAGGTCCTTGCCACTTGCCGAACCACTGAACTTCATGTTCTTTGGAGTTGTTTGCGAGTGTGCTCGCAGTCATTTATAATGCGAACAGTATTTCGCGCACTGCTCTTCAATAACTTGCAATCTTAACAAGGGACGCCGCAGACGATGTAACACTCACAATTCTGTCAATTAAAAATGTATTTTTTTTTGTTCTGTTCACACTTTCATCTTGATTGCATGGAGTGTTGTGCAACCGATGCGACATTATTGATGCAAGGTACAACACGTGTTAGGTTTTAGAAGCGGTAGCTGCTTACTTTCTCTGGGGAGTGTAATCCAGGTGGAATACCTCAGACGCACCGCAGAACTGGCGTCTTGAGTTCATGCCACCGCATTAAATGACTTCGTGCGTCATTCCCAGCAAGCTATTGTGCTGTCTTTGCTTCATAAAAACCGTCCTAGACAAAGCCTCTCTGGCGAAATTATTTCTTTTTCTACATCATGTCGATAACTTCGTGCGGCGCTTTCATCACAGTCATGAATATTTGAAAGCGTGCTTGAACGACTGTGTATATTACACTCAGGGGTGACGGCCTCTCTGTGGCGGATGACGCGATATGACAAGCGAAAACTACGAAGCGGACGCCTCGATCGTCGCACGCCTGCATTACTGCTAACAAGAGCCACATACTACTGTATACAAGGGAGAACATAAAATGTTGGAGTGCACGTGAGCAATCTTACAGGAGTAATAATAACAACCTTCTGGGAGGGTAACATCTTTTTTCTACCTTTTTTTTGTTGTTGTTGCGTTTAAATATGAAGCGGCAAACTGAAGCGCTTGCACTAATGGGGACTTATATTTCGCCTTAGATAAACAATAAACAAACAACAACTGGGTGAAAGGTACTGAGCAGGAAAGAATGGAAACCAAAAACTAAAATGGCAGACAAGTGCTGATAAAAACAACCAGAAATAATCAAAATGTTTCCGCAGGCTGGGGGCGTTAAAGTGAAATTTAACTGTCGTTCTTCGTGCAAAGAAAGGAGTCGGGATTGTTTATAAAAATGTAGGACACAAAAAAGGCGAGAAAGGATGCTTGGTCATACACCTGCACATCCGATTCATCATGGATACAAAAGACCCCGCTACCAGTCGAGTCTCTTGCTTTTATTGTGCAGGAATCAGTCTATAGAGCTACTATACGACGCCTTTTGTTTTGTTAAGTTGCAATGCCTTGGTGAATAACCACTTGTTATCAGCAGTTAGGCAGGTCAAAGAGTTATCTTTTGCTTCAAACAAGACCACTTGTTCTCAGATATTACAGTAAAAACGCTATTCGTTGGAGCTATATTTATAGCGTCCTTACACTACACTCTATCAAGTACACGCATTCGTTTATCGCTTCTCACATAGTGCAGTTTTATCGACTCCCACGTTTACGCGCCTAAAGGCAACCTTCTATATTCAACCTGGAATAAGCGTATTAGCAACGCAATCCGAGTTTTTGAGGTGTTTCTTTTTTTTTCTTTTTTTAATATTACCTAGACAATTTACCTGTAATCGTTGGGGATATAAGTGTTACAACGTAGCGAAATGTTATTCTTATCTGCAAGTTGCTCCTGAAAACTCCATTCCGATTCATGGTACCTTTAGGCCGGGGGAACATAGCAAGAAACATCTGAACTCGCATGTCTGTGACCATGATTTCAGATTTTTCATATCGAAAGACGGCGCGTGTTTTCATGAAATGTGAAACTGGGAAACTTTCTTAAATTGGTGTTCCGAATGTATATAGAAAGTATATTTTGGGTTCTTACTTGCCCGGCTCTATATTGTGTTTGTATTTGTTGTCTCGAAACCTATGGTCACAATATCCCTTCCACAAGAAATCACTGCAGATTTATACGATCCGGACGTGTCAGTCACAGTCTCACGACGCCTGAGCCTCTAAGCATAGATCCTAACCAAAAGAATGGCATTGTCTCGTGGAAGTAGCGTGCTAGCTTAACTTCTGTGACTTTTCTTCTCCTAATCTGGCATGATATGCGCAATAAATAACAAATAAACGCACATAAAATGTCCGGATAGCGAAACAAATGTGTTTCCCATGTACGTTGTAGTAACACTTAAATGCAGTATATGAGTAGGGGGAACCGAGGGGTTTAAATATTAGCAACAGCCACATCTATTTTTATTGTTACTCGATATCAAGACACATATGCGATGCAGAGCGAGAAATATAAGGGAGGGAGTACGCTGGCGAGTGTCACCGAAGGAGGCCCGACGCCTGCCTACTCGTTAGGGAGGAAGAGAGAAACAGAAGTTGAACATAGGAAGACAGGCGGAAAATATAAAGGAATATCACAGATCAGAAAGATTAAAGTACAGCAACAACAAAGAAAAAAATTATGGCAATGGGGAAAAAAATTCCGCATCCATTCCACCCTGTGAAATAGAATGTGCAGCGAAGCTGTTGCCGATGTTACACAAGCGCCGCCACCACTAGGCATCGCACCATCGAAATCAATGTAGCGTTCACAACCTCGTTCGCGCCCTTTCCGCTGGTGCTTCGAGGCCGCGGTGCACGTTCGCGGCGTCCATGTGCTTGCGCGTAACGCGCGCTCACGAAGTGAGTGTCACTGTAATTTTTTTTAACAGTATTGCCCTGAGGTCGATTATGGTCGCAGCGCACTCTGCGCGACCGATGCAACGGTCGGAGCGCCCACTCATTAAGGACAGATACATCGTGTGCACACGTTCACCACGCACACACGCTGGTGAGCCTGAGTGCAGCATATATCCTCATTCTAGTAGACCATCCGCATGGCGTAAATGCGTTATTGAACGAATTCAGTTACTCAAAGTAAAGTGCGTCACAATATTTGTAAAGTACGACTTACACAGACCTGCAGACTTGATACCATCGGATTGTAATTTGAATGTATGAGAAAACATAATTATGTTACGCGGATGCTCAAAACTACACTAGTTCTGGAGAATAAAATGTTTCTTTGTCGACGCGACGTTGTACACGCACGGACGCACAAAGTTTGCCAGGGTAGCCATATACAGCTTCGCTGCAAAAAGAAGAAAATCCGCAGGTCACACTAACTACAACTGAAAAAATCAGTAGCCCCTTCCCTCTCCTGTCGATGAAATGGGGGTAAGCGAAGCTTGTCGTGGGTTTCTTTAGTGTTCCTCCGAACTAATTGCACTGACCAGTACCGCATTAGGCTCGAACTACAGCCGGTCACACGCACTGCATCTGGCTCCGAAGTTCCGGTTGAGAAAATCAACAGGGAAGCTGGCGCTAGCGTTGCCGAGGCGTGCACCACCGTTGTCGGGTTCCTGGAGGGCAAGACGACGCAAACGTTTATCCTCAACATCGCGCTCCCGCAACTCGGTGTCCACGGCTCTACGCTGACGTTTAACCTGGGCTTCGGAAGCACTCACGCTAGAATCGGCACGTCGACGACGAGCCCTTTCCCGAGAGCGTTCATTCTGGATGGATCTCCATAAAATTGCTTCAAAATAAATCTGTCCATTACGTAAGACAATGAATGACTTATACCCCCTTAATCAATGGCTCATACCCCCGTAAACGGGGCCTCCCCATTACGATGATAGAAGAGAAGCGAAATTCTACGCTGGATCGATTAGCGGCAACGCAGTTATAGCTGTGGACGCAGACGAGCTGTGGCACGAGCGCGTGCCGAGCACGAGCACGAGCGCAAACTGAGGGGTTCCTCCAACCAGCCAGCTACGGAAGAAGACGACGACGCTCGAGCCAATAATGCTGAGGATGATAATTTTGTGCGTGCATGGACACCACCGAAATCTGTCAGGTATAACAAACTTTGCTTGAATATAGCATATGAAGCCAATCTGCGGTAAACCAAGGAAGGTATAAGACCATCCATCTATCCATCCACTCATCCACCCACCCTTCCCTTCCCATCCCATCCCATCCCCATCCCTTCCCATTCTCTTATGCCGAGAGTGGCCGAATCCGTTTACCAGCTTGGATAAACAAGTGCGTGCTCGTGGTCGTGATGCCGTCATGGTCGTTGCGTCGTCGCCATTCCAGCTTTATCATCCGACTCTTTTCATGCAGTCGTCGTCACGGCATCGGCCTCATACAGTCGACACGCATTCGCCGTTATATCATCGTCGTGATGCGATCACGGTCGTTCTATAACCGTCACTTCAGCTTCGGCATACGACCCTCGCCATGTCATTGTCGTCATACAATCTTACTGATACACTGGTTGTCCTCCAATAGTCCTCATACCGTTGCCAAGCCATCGTCCTCACTGCGTCGTCATCAGCTAGTCGCTGTAATGCATCGGTTTTCGTACTGTCGTGGTCGTGCCATCGTGTCTACTCTCGCATGATCATCTGGTAGTCACCATACCTACGTTGTAAAGCTATGATCGTCATACACTCGGGGTCGTCACCGTTGTCCTCGTGCCATATTTGTCACGCTGCCGAAGGTATACCGTGGTTGTCATTTCAGAATCTTCCTGTCATTGCAGTCGCGCCGTCTTCGTCATACCACATCTGGGGTCCTATCGACGTCATTTCTACTTCCTCATTCCATCATCATCATCATCATCATCATCACCACTGCGTCAGCATCATGTAGTCATCGCCATGCCCTCATGCTCGTAGGAGACCTCTGCAAGTGAGTGCCTTACCGGAGACAGTGATGTATGATGCATAATTTAGAGCACTGCACGGTCCGATTTTTGCGGCCCGGGCCCGGCCCGGGCCGCAAAAATCGGGCCCGGGCCCGATCGCCGGGCTCGGGCCGGGCCCGTTTTTACATTGGGCGGCCCGCCCGAGCCCGATCAAAACATTTACGGCGAGACCCGGGCCCGGCCCGGGCCCGGAAATAATCTACGTTACCCGCCCGGCCCGGCCCGCCATCCATTTACCTTAAGCCCGAGCCCGGCCCGAGCCCGACTCGAAACTGGCCCGAACCCGGCCCGAGACCGAAAAATACATGTTTTTCAGAGTTGAGAAGCCCGAGAATAACTCGCAGAAAGCCCGAGCCCGGCCCGGGCCCGGGTCAAGAAGCACACGCCATGCCCGAGCCCGGCCCGAGCCCGTGAAAAAACTCCTCTACCCGGCCCCGCCCGGCCCACGGGCCGGGCCGGGTCCAGGCTTTCGGGTAAGCCCGAGCCCGTGCAGTGCTCTAATGCATATAGCCGAAACAACGGAAATCTCAAGATAACGATTCCAGATCTTAAATAATCATACCTTTAGCAATGCGGTGTGGTGATACATTGCTTGAATGCTAATCGCATTACCGTCGACAGTGATTACCGTCGCATTACCGCATTACTGCAGCATTACCGTCGACAACGAAAATGACGACTGTGGAAATACCACGGCCTAACCTATCTCATGATCACTCGTGAGATAGGTTCTGCCGTGGTATTTCCACATTCATTTTCGTTTATTGACAATATTAAGTTCATGGCAAATTGACCTCTTGTTCTATTATTAATCGTACATTTGAATGTTAGAATTGCTGAATCCCCTATACGAGTATGCTTTTCTTATGTTCATCGAGCACAAGTCTAAGTTGCCTGCAATGTACGTGTATATATCAGTGTCAGTGGCACTTTTTTCCCGCACTAACTGCGTTGCTACTAATTTTTAAAATTATTATTATTATTATTATTATTATTATTATTATTATTATTATTATTATTATTATTATTATTATTATTATTATTATTATTATTATTATTATTATATGTAATGCAGCGACAAGCACGAAACGAAACTATCCTGTATTGGGTTGGAAGGTTGGAAGGACAACTGTTTCCACAAGTGCATTATGCCACGTCGTCAAAAAAAAAAAAGAAAAGAAAAACAGGCCTGATGTCCGGGTGCTGGCGCTTTTGCCATGGGAAGTAAATGACACTTACAAAGAGACTTCCGAGATGTGCGTGGTGACGAGAAATTAAACGTGTTTCTGTTGCATATGTTTCGCATGAAGCATACGAAACAAAATCGAAAGGCACACACGCAAACACAATGCAGTCGCAGGGGTAATTACTGCCTCGCGTGTAAGCGTAAATAAAAATTTGCCGGTGGTGGGAGTGGGAGCTCGTTCTGAGCGTTTCTTAATTTTTGTTTTTCATTGCTTTTTTTTTGCTACGCGACTATTCCCTTGATGACTATGGCCGTCGAACGTCGTGAGCTTGTCAGGGCTTATGTAAGGAATTTTTGGTTTCGGTAAGCGTGCCACGCTTGCGGAGTGTCTACGCCATGACGCCGCAATGAAGCAGTTTGATATGTTTCCTACATAGCACTATTTAAGAACGCCGAAATAATGCAAATATTCTGCAATGGTGCAATAATGTGCTTGCGCTACCTGGTATACACCCGCATGTGTAAATTTTCACGAAAAGGTGCAGAAAGGGTGTTTGTATAACCAGCCCACCAACAAGGATGCGATTTTTCTGTATACGAACCCTCGTGGGTGCGTATATAGTGGCAATGCTACACGCATTACATGCGACAGTCATCGTGAGATGAGTGCTGCCCAATTTTCAGTTAACGTCTTTGACGTTACGATTTCATACGCAGGCGGTTCCCGCCTCTTTCAGAAGTTCAACTCCAACACCGCAGCTGCGCTAACTATAGCGGATCTGTGGCGAGTAATGATGATAAATTATGTTCGATAATAAAAAACGAAACATAAAAACGTGGTATATTCACTGAAGTGAATTTTTTTTTTTTTTTTTTTTTTTTTTTTTTTTTTTTTTTTTTTTTTTTTTTTACAGTGACGTTGTATTTGGCTAGGCGAAACCAAAATCCGTTCATCCGATGTGCGCAGAAACTATCATCATCAGCAAAGGTTCGAGCGTCGTCTTCTTCCACAGCTGGCTCGTTGGTTGCGCGAACGCGCTCGTGCCACCGTTCCCACGTTCGTCGTCGTCTTCTTCCGCAGCTGGCTCCGTTGCCGCTCATCGTTCCAGCGTAGGCTTTCACTTCTCTTCTGCCGCCGTAACGGGGACGAACCCTTGCTTAAAGGGGCATTAGCCATTCATTGTTCTTACCTGACGGACAGATTTAATTTTGAAGCAATTTAATTTTAAAAATCGCAAGATGCAATGGGCGGGCGGATGCTGCAAACCACGCCGCTGAGCGAACTCGAGACATCGAACGCAAGCGACAAAGGCGGACTGCGGGCATACCGTCAGTGACGTCGCTCTCTTCGTCGCAGCCGAGCGTGTGTGTAACCTCATTAAGAAACAGAAAGACGTAACCAATAATTGAGAAAGACTTTAATGAACCGTCGAAATTAACCCAGTGATAAACACCGAGGCCGCACGTTTCAACTTCGCTGGTTAACCACCTGTACGGAGTGCTTGGGCAGTGATTTTTTCTTTCTTTCCTTTCTTTCTTTTTTTTTTTGCTATAGCAAGTACTCCGGTGGTGGAGCGCGGCCGCGTGGTCCCTATTTTGAATGCGATCTGCGATGGGTAAGGAGTATAGGTGCGCCCAGGGATGATAGCTCCGTGCGCTTTGTGTTCTCGCCGCTTAGTTCGCTTTGCAGCGAGAGGCATCACGAAGGTCAATTCGCTCGCTGGTGCTGCTACCGCTCTTCCTCGCGCCAGCGTATTGACAGCGAGTGTCCGTGGTCATCGAGTTAGATGTGTTTAGGCTTGCCTCTGCGCGCGTGACGCCATGCTTGTCGATTTAGTTATTAAGCGAATATTTACAAGTTTATATGGCCGACAAAACTACTATCATTACTTCGTGTAGTTGTCTAATAAATTGGTATCGCAATTGATGCTTCAAATTTCGGTAAAACTGCGACTTTTTTTTATAAGCTTTCCTTCGGCACTGTGCATTTTGTATTCAAAAATAGACTTCCTCTCAGTTATTATATCTAGCTAAAAACAACTTATAAGAAAAATGATGACTGTCTATTAAATAAATATAGAGCTTTTTTACTCGGGGAACTTAGTGAAAGCAAAGGAAAGCGTCTGCGTGTGGCAAAAGCAAGCAAAATTTCACCCATAGGTTTTGGTTACGAATGTTGTACTAACTGCGGGTGTACCGCCTCCGTCATAAACCAATCATGAGCCGACACATACAATAGTTTACTGTATAAAAATGTAGACAGCAAGAGAATCTAAGGCTACTTAGCTCAGAGATAAAATTCGGCGATCATTTGTTACGCCATCTGGTCATGTTTATGCGTAATCTAAACAAGTGCGTAACAAAAAATGACTTCTTTTTTTCTCACTTGTGCAACGTGGCTGTATTAGGTGGCCGTATTTTTACCGTCCTAACTTCTGGTTCAAGTTCACAAGTGCAACATGCACAGCGAGAAAAGGCAAGGAATTCTTTCGTCAAATGCTCACACCTCAGTTATTAGTTTTTGCTTTTTTCAGAAGTACTGTAAATAAGAACTGCTGGCTAGCACTGCTCCCAGACGTCAGTATTTTGGTATATATTTATATACTGCCTAAATCAAAGCCTTGGTAAGAAACGGAAGGTCAAGATTACAGGGCCGTTTTCTTTTATAAATAATAGAAATGCAATAACTTATAGTTGAACATCTAGTTGCGGTTACATTGGTGGAGCAAGGAAGCACAATTTCGCTGCATTTCTTGGCGTTTGCGCTCTTCGGTAAAACATCAAGAATTTTGACGTTCGGCTTGTTTGTGTGACATGCTTAGGCTTGTTTAAAAGCAATGACAGACTGAGAAAAAGCAGGTATAAGAACATAGAAGCGCCGAATAGTGCTTGCGTGTCTCCGCTTGCTTGTGCCTGTCTGTCAATGCACTTAAAGCAAACCTAAGTTCACAGGAGCAGTTGTGGCGATCAATGAACTTGCCTTAACTAACACAGAAACGCAAAACGCGGGAGGAAGCCATTCGGAATGAAAGCGAGAATGCCGAAAACTAGCGATTTCCAGTGGGAGTCAAATGCAGGCGCTAACGCTTTGGTCACTCCACCCGTGCCCGTAAGCAATTCCGCTGACAGTCGTCAGCTTCGTACTCCATTAGGCAAAGACGGTGCTGTCTGCAAGCCGAGAAGTTCTGGCTGCGGCTTCGGCTTCAGGGAAGGTGGCCGAGGAAAGAACCATTTGTCAGACTTATTTCCTGTTTCTATTTGGGTGTGCGTAGTGACACTGACGCTTTCTAATTGCCACCTACCCACTTCAGGGAAAGTCTTTGCAAGCCCACATTTGTCGTGGCTTTTATTTCTTTCTGTCAACCTGCGCCTACTCTTGCTCGCTTGATTCGTTTATTTTGGCCGAGGAAAGAAAAGTTACAGTGTAGTCTGTGTGTAACAGACCGAAGAGTCACGCGTTTCCCCTATCAATGAGCACTGCGAGCACAAAATGGCCGCAACACCTAGTGAAAAGCTGCATCATACTTTTTCTTTAGTGCACTAGAGTTATAAAATGTGTACATGAAAACTTTGTTGCTAGAAATTGTGATACATTTATAAAATAAATGTTTCACAGAATCGATTTCTCTGCCGTCTATTTGCCAAACCTTCATCCAGATAATTGTGGCAGACAGGACATCGCAATCTTTTCCGTGTGTTTCTTCTTGTTCATTGCTTCTTATTGCGTTTAATTATGTCTTCGTTCAGGAGAGGAGTGCCTCGAGCGGCCAGTCACGCGGCAATATTGCGTGTATTCGCGGGCTTCTTTCACGCTCGGAGAAAGAATTTGATGTAACACGTATTGAGCACCAAAAAGCTACATCAGGAGCTTTTCATGTTGCTCTACAATTTTCTCATTCACACGTTTATCTAATTATAATATTTGAGTAGTTGATTAACTAAGACTCATTATGTAATTTGGTGGAATAAAACAAAACAGTCTGAGTATCTCCAAGTGATGGCCAACAACATTACCTGGGCTCCGCCCAGCTACGTGGCATTTCTATATGTTAAAATCTTGCTGCATGATAGTTGGGACACCCTGTATGTATACAGTGCTGTTTAGTAATCACGCTGGCTCCTGAGGTACAATTTCAAAAAGGCTGGCCTACCAACAGCAACGTCATAAGTATAAAGTGCGTGAACAGCGTACATCGCACCATTTTCTATGAAATTATATACTCGTATACGCAAACATACATACATACGTTTCTTAGCTCTCCATCCTATGTCTACCACAGTTCACATCTATGTTTTTTTCCAGTTTAACGCTCCTAATTCTATTGGATTGGTAATAATTCTAACAATTTTTAAATTTCACATACTGCTAATCCTATGCATGATTATAGGCGGAGGGGAATGTATTAGAACAGTGTTTCAAATAATAAATAGCAGTTGGTACAGAGAGAGAGAGAGAGAGAGAAACAACTTTATTGAAATAAAGATTGTGCCTGGTTAATGCGGGTGGAGCCCCTCTTCCAGGGCCCCACTTGGTATTGCGGCGCACCGGGCCTGGTCGAGGGTCGCCAATTGGCTTCCTAAGTCCAGTTCGGAGAGTCGCGCCTCCCATTGCCAATTGCTGAGTGTGTCGTTAATTAGCGGCGAGACGGCGTCTGCCGGACGCTGCGTGCATTGGTAAGTGATGTGTTCTAGTGTCGGGTTGGAGTCGCACCACAGACATCAGTCGCTGCGTTTGTCGGGAAACATTTTGTGGAGTCTATGTAAGTGTGGGTGGGTGTTTGTCTTTATTCGGCGCCAGTCCCTTGCCTGTCGCCTGTTGAGCTTGGAGTGAGGTGGAGCTTTGGTTCGTCTTCCTAGTAGCTGTGCCTCGAGTATGTCTCTCGGTGTGATGCCGGGTGTCGGATAGGCGTCCGTTCGAGCGGTATGTATCGCGGCTCGGCCTGTTATACCTCGATCCAGGCGATCCGCCTGATCGTTGCCTTGCACTCCGGTGTGCGCGGGACACCAGGTTATTCCGTGGTCCATTTGTAGGCAATAGGTCCCAGTATGCGAAGGACCCCGGCTGATAGAACTCCCTGAAGGGAGAGCTGGCAGCCATCTTGGGAGTCTGTGAGTATATAAGCCGACTGGCTCTTGCCTCAGCGTCTCGGATGACCAGGGCTATGGCCGCGGATTCCACCGTGGCGCTTGAAGTCGTGCGTACGGACGCTGCTACGATCGGTCTCCCCGGGTTCGTCGTGACCGCCGCATAAGTAGTAGTCGCTGTCTCACCTTGGTGATATAATCCTGCGTCAGTAAAGTAGGTGTCTGCGTCCTCCTGCCTTTTGCGCAGGATGGCTGCTTGGGCTTGTCGCCATTTTGCGTGGAAGTGAGTGTTCATATGACGTGGAATGAGGTTCATATGGAGCCTTGCTCGTAGATCAGGTGGCATAAGTGTGGTCTCGTCTCCGCAGGACTGTGACGTTAGGGGATGTCGTAGTCGTGTTAGCACGGAGCACCCCTGGGGTGTGGCGTTGATCGAGTCTTTCGCACTGGTCCGTGAGTGTGGCCGCGGCAAGTTCTTCACATGCGTTCGTCATGCCGAGGTCACTGAGATGGTCAGTGTTCGTGGTTTCGGGCCGGCCGAGTGCCACCTTGCAGGCAATCCGGATCAGTCGATTAGCTTGGTTGATTTCAGTTTGTCGGGCGGCTTGGAAAGGAAGAGGGTAGGTGATTCTGCTTATGACGAAGGCCTGTACTAATTTCATAGTGACTGTCTCCGTCATTGCCTTTCTGCTACGTGCGATTCTGTTAATGAGGCTAGTAATACCGCGAACTGTGCGCTTGAGTTTGGACAGGGCGATGCCGGCACTGCCCGTTTCCTGTATATGCATTCCGAGCACTCGTAGGTGCTGGACTTTTCGGATGGGTTCACCGTAGAGTAGTTGTAACGGCGGAGCTCTGTTGGCTTGGGTTCTTGGTGGGCGAATATGTATGTATTCTGATTTGCTCGGGGCGCACTTCATGCCGGGATGTATTGTGTATGTTTCGACGGTGTCTAGGGCTTGCTGAAGTGTGTTTTGTCTCTACCCGTATGAGCCTTTGGTCGCCCAGAGCGTAACGTCATTGGCGTAAATTACCATACCAAGGTCTTCGTCTTCCTGTAACTGTAGGGCGAGCTTGCGCATTCCAATATTGAATAAGAGCGGAGACAATATTGCGCCCTCAGGTGTGCCGCGGCCCGGCAGTTTATATGGGAGTGACCGTGACGCTCCGAGCGCAATTGTTGCGGTGCGGTCACGCAGAAAGTCCTGAATGTAACGGAATGTTCTTTCTCCGCATCCGTCGTCCTCAAGGCCCTCTAGTATGATCGAGTGAGATATGGTGGCGAAGGTCATTTGAACGTCAAGGGTGAGCAAGATTCTGTCTAGGCTGCCCGGGGAACGGCTGAGGTCCTCGTCTTTCAGCATGAGGAGGACGCCCTGTGCAGAGACTCCATTGCGAAAGCCGAACATCGAGCCCGGAAGAAGGCTGTTACGTTCGAAGTGATTCTCCAGCCGGGTGTGCACGACTCTTTCAAAGAGCTTGCCCATGTACGGTGTTAATGAGATGGGCCGCAGCTGTCCGATCTCTAGCGGCTTACCAGGTTTTGGGATCATGATGATGTTGGCCGATTTACATGGCCTCCCTTCCCGACTCCCCTTCCTCCAGACCTGATCGTTGATCAAATGCACAAGCTGTCCCGTGGCTGTGTCACTGAGATTGCGAAGCATCGCATTGGTGACGTGGTCTGGTCCTGGTGCTATGTTCTTTTTGAAAGTCTGCGCGGCTGCGTAAAGTTCCGCGAAGGTGATGGGGGCGTACAGATCTTCGTTGGCTTCCCCATGGTATTCTTTGGGTGCTGTTGTAGGTGTTTGAGCCTGAACGGTGTAGGTGGTCTTGAGTTGTTGCAACAGCTCAGTCTCTGTCCCTTGGTACTCTTCTATGAGTCGCCGCATGACATTAGCCATCTCTGTGCACATGTGCGTACTGGTCGGATCCAGCATGCATCGCAGTATGGCCCATGTCTTCTTGGTGCTCAGTGTGCCTCTGAGGGAGTCACAGAAGCTGTGTCAGTTGTTGTTATTGAGTGTTCGAGCGTAGGTGTTTGCTTCTTCTGCCAATCGGTCGATTCGTGACCTTAGGTTACGGTTGTGGCGCTTTCTTTTCCACATCTTGCTGCCACTTCTACGAGCTTCCCAAAGATGGGCTAGGTGGTTGTCTATAGCCGTCGTATATGGTGTTGTTTGGAGCTCTTTAGCGGTGGCAGTATAAAGTTCCCTTAGGAAGTTACTCCCTCCTTCTGCCATAGTGGGTGTCGAGGGGGCTGTCTGCTGGTGTTCTCGATGTTTATTCCAGTCCGTCAGCCCAGCCGTCCCTATAGGGTAGGCGGACGTTTGCCGTGTTCATCGTCGTGCATAGCACGTAGTGGTCGCTCCCTAAGTTTTCCTCGAGGTTACTCCTGGTAACACCGTTGTCATTGGTGATAAAGGTAAGATCCAGCATAGTGTGCCGATTCACGCTATTGCCTATCCTTGTAGGAACTCCCGGGTGTGTGAGCAGAAGTAACTTGTGGGCCTGGGTGGCGCGGAGTAGATTGATTCCCTTGCTCGTATCTCGCCCGTACCCCCACTTTGTGTGCCATGCATTAAAGTCGCCAAGGAAAATCAGTCGGTCCCGCTTTGAAAGCAGTGTGGATGCCTGGTTCAGGATTGTCAAGAAGTCGGCCCTGCGTTAGCTAGGGGAACTGGACACGTGCACCAATACACATTTAGGGCGTCCTTTCTTGACAGGCCAAATGGTGACTATTTGATGTTGTGTTTCGACCCCCGGTATTACGGTCAAGGTTATGGCTAAGTCGTTCCTTGCCGGGGTCGCTAAAGCTAGGTGATTTGGGTCGACGTAAAGATGGTAACCACCTGTGGGATTCGGTGTTTTCTCGACCTCTTGCAGCCAAATGAGTTCGCGTGGGACTAGCGCCACCTTGATGTATTGTGTGAGTGTAGCGGGTTTGTTGTGTAGTGAGCGACAGTTACACTGCCAAATAGCAAGATTCTGTTATTGTCTGGGTTCTCTGTTAACCATGTTGGGGTGTGCCCGAAGTTGCTTCCGCAGTCTCCGTGGTTACAATGTATTACATTCGGCTTATCGTCACCAATGCTAGATTATCGCTTGCGGTTCCTCTTAACATCTTGAAGAGACTCATCCAGGTATTGCTTGAGCTCTTGGAACCCCTCTTGGAAGTGTTGTTTGTAGCTGCACGAAGGGTGTCGCGGGTGAAATTGGTGATTGTGGTGAGGTTTGTAGAGGAACCCTCGCGTATTGGAGGTGTTGTGGGTGTTGTTGCTGCTGTGTGGATGGTTGGGGTTTCTGTGGTCCTATCAGTGATGTGAACGATTCCACCTGGCGTTTCAGTACTTCAAGTTCATGTTCGGTGCTATATAAGTTAGCTTTCAGTTTGTTTTCCGCGAGAACGCGCTTTATATTCTTCACTCTGTGTGATGGATTTGGTTGTGGAGGATGCGACCCCCGCTCAGCTTACATGTGCCGGTGTCTTCTGAGGAGTCTCAGCAGCGTGCGGGGGTTGGCATCCCGGCCAGCTTCTTCACCGGAGTCCGGGAGCGCGCACTATTGAGCTTTACTTCGTCTGTCTTCGGTAAAGCAGAGGTAGTCAGCTGCGAAGATCTTGAGCGGGATCTGGTTCTGGTTGCTCTGCTGCGTCCTTTCTTTTCCTTGTAGTCTTCTTCTTGATCCTCCGAGAAGAACCACCGTTGTTGTTTGGCCACCTGCTGTCGAAATGTTCGAAGTGTACGCTGTGGTAATTGTTTCAGTCGCTTGTTGCACCTTCGATCCCCAGTGGGATTAGCCTCGCAGCACGAGGCACACTTACTTTCACATAGGTGTCCGTAGGTTCGATTTTCAAGTCCACATAGTTTGCAGATGTGGCGGTCGGGGTTGGGGCAGACATCCGTACGATGCCCTTTGTCGTGGTATATCTATCAGACTTGAATCGTGGAGCGGAAGTGGTGGCACAAAAGATCCTCTCCGTAGTAGTAGACCGTCTTGGGTAGTGTGGGCCCGCTAAAGGTCAGGGTGGCACTCTTCATGCCAGCTATCACGCATGCCTGCACGGGCTCTACTCCATGCATGCGCACCCGCATATTTGCAAACAAAGTTTAGGGTGGGGTGTGTTGGGGAATTCCATGAACCACCCCTTTTAGCGCGTCTTCTCTTGTCGCCGCGTACACTTTGACGGCGTATGCGTGATCATTTATCGTTAGGTTACGTATACCTCTTGCTTTCTGAGTCACTTCCTGGTGCTTGGTGGAAAAAATAGTTATGTTAGATACCGGGTTGATCCGTAGGATGAATTGGTCCACGGAGATTTGGTGTTGGTAAGCTTCGATGAGTGCTGTCGCAAGTGTGGGTGTTACAATTTTTCGCAGTGGTAGTCCCTGGTGCGGTCTTAATATGAAAGTCGTCTTTCGGCCACGGTGGGAGTTTAGGGAACTTCTTTTCTTTCAGTCGTCTCGTGGTATTGTTTTGCGAAGAGTGTTTGGGTGCCGCGTTTTCGCGTTTGCGTTCCAATGCTTGTCGTTTGCGCTGACGCAACGTCAAAACCGTCTGGCAGTCGGCTCCTGCGTCGAGTAAGTTTGAAGTTTGAAGGTTTCCACTCACCTCTTCGCGGTGGTTGCGCACGATCGTAGGCGTACAGGGTCCCGTTAGATACATTCGGTCGTCGTTTTCGACTGGACGAGATTGTGTTCCGGTAGTATCCGAGTCTCGCGCCCCGCCCGTGGCCATGGTTAGACCTAACTCCGGAGCCGGAGCCCAAGCCTCCGGCGCAGCCGCTACCGCCGCGCCAAGCTGGCGTTAGGTTTAGCAGCGTTGCAGCGTGGTACTGGCCTGTTTCAAATTGCTGCTCCCCGCGAAGCCGTCCCAGGGCCGAAAGATCGGTCTCCACTGATTCCTCGTCACTTCCCGGTTCCGTCGGTGGGCGTTGTCGATGGGTCACGATTAAGTTTGCCACCGCAAAACTAAAACAATTCGGAGCTCAACGCGAGCCAGTCTACACTATACATAAGTTACAGCACAAGTGAGTTTGCATACGCATAATAAATTAACAAAGAAACGTTCAAGGTAAAAAACGGTAAAAAACTACCATGAAGCGTAAGTTTCAGGAACATAAAAAACAATAAATAATTAAAACCAATTATATAACACGCGAGCAGTCCATTATTTCGAAAAACAAAAATATACACGTTATCTGCTAACTACGTGACTCTGAACTTCGAGGACACCTAAGCACGTCTTATGAGTTGGGAATGCGAAACCTATAATGTCTAGTTAGAACGCAGGCGAGAGCCTGCGCAGACAAGGAATGTGCGCATAATACAGGCTTCCGAGAGTGAGCGCGAGGATGACTTGGTGTCACGGCGACACCCTATCCCATCACGTAACACCTAACGCGCTACTGTCGCAGCCAGTGTACCCCTTCATTAACTCGGCTCCGTCGAGCCACGCTCATGCCGTGGCGTCGCAGCCAATGGAAATATAGGGGCCGTTTGCTGCTACAGACGCCTCATGCCGGCTTTTTTGCGCAGTGAAGCATTTGAAGCTTTCACATCAAAATTGACCGAAGGATGTCAGGTTAGTAACCGAAGGGTCCAAGCTGTTCCTCTCTCTGGTAGTAAAAGAAAAAAAAAGAATTCTTAAAACATTCAGTAGAAAGGCCGCTAGGGGGCCGGAGAGAGCGGATGCTCTTCGCATGGGCTCCGCCAACTTTCAATGATTGTGGCGGAAATACGCACTTTTGGACAGCGATATTATCACCAACGATTCGGGAAGGTCAACGAACCTCAGCGACACCAACAGTTCATTCAGGTGAGCCAATTTTTGGCTACTACAGCTACTTTTTGTTGGTGCCACGTCGACGGCAGTGCTAACCCTAAGGCACGACTAGGCGGCGCCGTTACTCCCGCCGCAACTGCGGCCGGAGGTTAAGCGTAACGCGGGGAGTGCAGGCCCCCTGACTCGCCTCGCAGCTTTACGCAATGGACGACGAAGACGAACAAGTTGAGGGAGAAAAAATCTCTTCAAAGGAAATTTAAGACGAACAAGGGTGGAAAACGATCCATGCACGTAACAAGAAGAATCGTGAGCCCGATGAGGACATTAACCCAGACAGGCAAGTGGACGCCAAGTCAGCAGACGAGGTGGCGTATCAAAGAAGAGCATTGAGGAACATCAAAAGGATGAACACGACACCGAAGAAGCCGCACTTGCCGAAAGAAGACATCAAGATCATTATCCGACCCAGGGACGGCTTTAACACAGCAAGATACAGCGTTGCCCAGATTGGCGACTGCATACTGAGAGCAACAGGGCTGAAACCCGAAGAAGTGGTCAAGGACTCCATTCGCATCAACGAGAGGCAGAACATCATCGTAGTGAGCGCGCCCACCCTCGAAAGTGCCGAGAAATACAGTGCCCTTAAGGAGCTCCGCATCGGAGACAAAACATACGAAGGTCACCGCGTACATGACGGCGCCAGAAGATACATCCAAGGGAATAATCCGAGGGATACCGGACTACGATACTCCCGAAGACATAGAGAGAAGCTTAGTGAACGAGAGGAACCCCGGCATATTACACGCCAAGAGAATGGGTCGCACTAACCTCGCGATCATTGTGTTCCGGGGGACGTACGTGCCGCATTACGTCTACTACAGGAGTTATGAGTACCAATGCGTACTGTACAAGAAGCAATACGAAACATGTTACGCATGCAGAAGACTAGGACACAGAGCGGACGTGTGCCCACAGCCGCAAGTAAGGAGGTGCCGCGGATGTGGCAGCGCTGAGCCTACCGACGATCATCGGTGCGAGCCCAAGTGTCTCCTCTGCGGCAGGGACCATCCGACTGGCGACAGGAAATGCAAGGTCAGGTTCAAGACCCCGTACTTGGTCAAGAAACGCCAATGGGAGAGAAAGCTTCAAGACGAAGAAACCTTGAGAGAACGACAACGCTCGGAAAACGCAAATCGCGACGCCGACGGCGCCGGTATCAAGAAAGACGACTTCCCAGCGTTGGACGACGGACGCCAGCATCGGTCTCGCTCGCGTTCCCGCTCCGGTGCCCACTCTCGGTCGAGAAGCCGCGAGCAATGTGACGGATCCAAGCCAAGCCAAGGCCAAGCCAAGGGCCAAGCCAAGGGCCAAGCCAAGGGCCAAGGATCCAAGCCAAGGGCCAGTTCCGAACCCAGAACCCGGCGCAGGTCAGCCTCCCGGCCTGGAAACAGACCACTGGAAACGAAAAAAGCAGAAGCAGAGAGCGGACACCCCAGACCGTTACAGGTGAGCTGCGCAGACGCCGTCTCCGGCGGGCGCTCGAGGATCGAGGCTGCTCCCCCCAACGCGACTACCGAGGCCAACAAGGAGTTAGCGCAGATTAAGCAAATGCTTCTGCAGCTTTCTAAGGACAACGCTAAATTGAGGGAGGACATTAAGGTACTCAAGGAAGAAAACGCTAGACTGAGAAATGGAGTCAAAGACAGCAAAGAAGTAGCACAGATCGCCAAAGATACGGAGGAAATATTCGAGGGTGAGGACGAAGTGCCCGTACCCACAAAACGAAGGGCTATAGAAGTAGATTCAGACTGCAGTGAAAGGATAACATATAGGCGAGAGAGTAAGACCAAAAGACTGCAGGAAGAGTTAGAACTTAGAATGGAGGAAGATAAGAAAGGACTTGAAAAGAAAATGGACGATATGATCGGTCAGATCACTAAATTAATGCAACAGCAATTCGCCACGATTCAGCAGCAGATACAGGAGCAGTTAGGCTCCATGCAAGCGCGCGTGGGAGAGCTAGAAGCGAAATTATCGGTGGCAGTCAGTCTACCTATGAGAGCCTCACAAGCAAGCAGTTGCGGCCCCATTAAAACGGCTGGCAAACCGTACAGTCGGCCTGCGGTAACAGAGACGAGCGAGATCGCCGGAAAACTTTAACACCATGGATAAACACAACAGATACACGATCTGGCAGTGGAATTGCAGGGGTTACGCTAAGAAAAGATGTCATTTACAGCAATACCTGATTAACAAAGAAAATCCAGACATCATAATATTACAAGAAACTAACGGGAAGGGAAAATTATCGGGCTACAAGTCCTACAGTGGCGCCGCGGGGGAGAAATCGGCCGTTACAACGCTGGTCAGACGAAATCTCACGGCCGTCCAACACGACACAGACATTAAGGGAATTGAACACACTTTAATAGAAATAATACCGACTCGGAAAGTACCTAGCAGCCTTTTCGTTCTCAACGTCTACAGCAGTCCGCGATGCAAACACAGATTCCGCACGCTCATTCGGAAAACGATCGCTATCGCGAGCAGGCAGGCGGTACTGATTGCTGGGGACTTCAACGCTCAACACACCGCGTGGGGTTACAAATTCGAAAACGTCAAGGGTAGGAACCTGTGGCTCGACGCGCAGCAAGAGGGGCTCACCCTCGTTACGAATCCCTCCTTGCCAACGCGCAGAGGTAACAGCGTTAGCGTAGACACCACACCGGACCTGACTTTTACGAAAAACATTGGCGATTCGCAGTGGACTAACACGCAACAGGACCTCGGTAGTGATCACTTTATAATAGAGATTAGAGTCACGGCGGGACCGCGCAAGATCAGAGGTAAACAGCTCAAACTGGTCGAGTGGGACAAATTCAGAAACATTAGGCAGACGGAAGATTCGCAGGAAGCAATTCAGGACATCGGGGATTGGACCGACGCGGTGAAGCGGGACATTGCCGCGGCGACACGAACGGTCCCACCAGAGGCGCAACTCGAACTCATAGACAGCAGACTTTTACACATGTGGGAGGCCAAACAAAGTTTGCAGGAAAGATGGAAAAGGCAAAGACACAACAGATCACTTAGGAAAAAGATAGCGAAACTAAACAGGGACATTGAGAGTCACACACAGCAGCTGTGCAAGCAACAGTGGGAAAACACCTGCAGTAACATGGAGAATCAGCTAGGGCTCGCGAAGACGTGGAACTTGCTTAGGTACATGCTTGACCCAGAAGAGACGAAAACCGCGTATAGACAGAACATCAACAGAATCATACATGCGTATGAAGGCTCCGAACAGGAGATCTTACGGGAGATCAGGGAACGGTACATTAGTTCGGTCCCACCGGTAACGCATCCAGAATACGAAGGCGCAATCAATGAAGAGCTAGACAGACCGATCGGCGAGTCCGAGATCAGGGCAGTGTTACATAAGCTCAACACTAAATCGGCGCCCGGGCCCGACGGAATCACAAACAAAACGCTCAGGAATTTAGACGATAAATCCATAAAGAAACTGACGGAATACGTCAATGCGTGCTGGGAAACCGGACGCGTACCGCAGCAATGGAAGACAGCGCACGTCGTGCTGATACCGAAGCCGGGCAAGCGACTGCAGCTAGAGAACCTCAGACCGATCTCCCTGACTTCGTGCGTGGGGAAGGTAATGGAGCACGCGGTCCTCACAAGGCTGACCAACTACCTCGAGGACCGCGACCTGCTCCCCCACACTATGTTGGGGTTCAGGAGAAACCTCTCTACGCAGGACGCGATGCTACAAATCAAACATCAGGTCATAAACAGCCCGACCAGGTCCACTAAGGCCATACTCGGCCTGGACCTGAAGAAGGCCTTTGACAACGTAACGCACGCAACCGTACTGGCCAAACTGCAGGAACTCGGCCTTGGCGAACGAACGTACAATTACGTTCGAGACTTTCTGACGAATAGAAAGGCCAAGCTTACTCTCGGGGAGCTTACTACCGAACAAATAGAGTTGGGTAGCGCCGGCACCCCGCAGGGATCGGTGATATCGCCCATGCTTTTCAACCTAGCTCTCGTGGGGTTGCCGCCCAAGCTAAACGAAATCGAAGGGCTCAATCACACCCTCTACGCCGACGACATTACGTTGTGGGTTACCGAGGGGTGCGACGGCCAGATAGAACACACGTTGCAACGTGCTATCGAGACGGTCGAACAATACTTGGAGAACACCGGACTGACCTGCTCCGCAGAAAAGTCTGAACTGTTAGTTTACAGACCTACGCGAAGAGGCCGCAAGCCGAACGGCGAGACGAACGACGAGGATCCCGGTAGGGACATACGACTAACGACGTCCGACGGGCGCCCCGTACCCAGGGTAGATAGCATGCGGGTTCTGGGCTTACACATCGCGGCCAACGGACATAATGGCGAGACCATCAGGAGACTGGAAGGCGCGGTTGCACAGACCGTCAGGTTACTCAGACGCATATCCAACAGACACAGCGGGATGAAAGAAGGTAGCATGATCAGACTAGTTCAGGCCTTCGTAATTAGCCGAATAACGTACGTGGCACCATACCTCAATTGGCACGTTGCGGAGAAGACAAAGATGGAATGCTTAATCAGAAAGGCTTACAAACAGGCAATAGGGCTACCGATCAACACAAGCACGAACAGGTTACTGGATCTAGGTCTACATAATACGTTGGGGGAATTGATAGAGGCACAGAACATAGCGCAATACGAACGTCTTTCCAAGAGCAGGACGGGCAGATACATATTAGAAAAGTTAGGCATCGGGTATCACGCTCAACACGGCATCAAAGTCGACGTACCCAGCAGCCTCAGGGACAAGTTGGTCGTCCCTCCGCTACCAAAGAACATGCACCCGGAATATCACAGGGGTAGAAGAGAAAAGAGAGCGCAGGACGTACAGAGGAAGTACGGCAAATGTGAAGACGCGGTGTTCGTGGACGCGGCCAGGTACGCGCGCAGGCGCGCCTTCACGGCCGCGGTGGTAGATCACGAGAACACTTGCAAAACTAGTGTCACGGTACGCACGGTGCACGCGGAAACAGCGGAGGAGGTAGCCATCGCGCTAGCGGTGGCCACCACCGAGGCCGAAGTGATCATCAGCGACTCCCAGACGGCAATTCGCAACTACGCCAACGGCCGCATCTCCCCCGAGGCGTTACGAATACTACTCGCGGGCAAAACCGGGAATAAAGAAGTTTACATCGTATGGGCACCCGCCCACACCACATCACTCGCCGGCAACGAGGCGGCGCACGGGGCGGCTCGAGGGCTTACGGACCGAGCCGCCAACCACACTACCGCCGCCTCGGACACGACGTCTGGTGAGGGGTGGGAGTGGGAGGATCGCCTGACGAGTTTTAGAGATATAACGCAACACTACAGACTGGCGAGGTGCAAATTTCCGCCACCACACCAGAAACTGAACAAGAGACAGGCGGTCGCATGGCGACAGCTGCAGACAAGAACGTTTGTAAACCCGGTGATCTTGAATCTCTGTTACCCAGAGCTTTATTCGTCCAACCAATGCAAGTTTTGTGAGGCCAGGGCAACCCTGGAACACATGTTATGGGAGTGCAAACGAGGGGGGGTTCCAGACGGGGACGCAGCCTCGAGCCGAACGCGCTGGGAGACTACGTTGCTCAGCTCCGCCCTCGAAGACCAACTCTGGGCCGTCCAGCGGGCCGAGGAAGCCGCCAGAGCTCAAGGGCTCCTGGCCGACACCTAGGCAGGGGTATTCGCCCAAATCCCCGAATAACTCGCCGGATTATAAATAAAGTTATCATTCATTCATTTTTTAAAAACATTCAGCGTGAAAAGAGTATTCTGTTAGCATTTGGTCGTGTTTGCGTCTAGTTGGTCTCGTTATAGATTTGCAGACATATTTTGACGCGTCATTGTTTACCTGGTAGGTAATTATTTGGTACATCAGTTCTAAATATGCGATTTTCGCTCGGCGCTCCACGGGCAAAATTCCCGCAGTTTTAAGAGCTGTGCGGGGGAATGAGATTGTCCGTATTTATCGTAAATTGCCCTAACTGCCATCGTCCGAATTCTCTCTTGTTTGCTAGTATCTTGGTTAGTACATAGATACCATGGAACGTTGTCATATTCCGAGCTTGATCTCACATAAGTACCATAAGCTAACAGTTTAATACATGTTGGCGCAAGGTGCAGCCGGCGCCTTAAACACATAAGCCGCTGGAAAGCACTTGAGCTGACCTGCTCTGTGAAGTTTCCATCGAAGGACATGTGTTATGGCTAATCCAATATACTTATGTTGTTCAACTGAATTAGTCACGAATCGTTTATTCTGTATTGATAGGTTGACTTCTGGCTTTCCCTAGTTATTATTTTATCCGGCGAGAGCCGGCGATCGAGGCTCAATCTCGAGCTCGTTAGGGCGAGAAGTTGGAAGGAAGCGCGCCGTCTTCCAGTCGCGCGCAGCGCTCTGGAGGGAGGGTAGGAAGGGGGGGAGAGGCGTATTACTCTGTGCCGCCAGAGCAACCGCGCAAGCCCGCCGCGCCGCAAGGCTCCAGGGGGAGGGTAGGGAAGGGGGGGGGGGGGGGCTGCGTTTTACGCTCGGGCGGCTCTATCTTGAAAGCCATCTGCGACCGCGTTGACGCGAGCGGCGCGACGAAGGTCAGTTCGCCCGCTGCTGCCCCGCGCTTACTCACTACAGCGTTTTGATAGCGTGTTTTCGCGGCCATCGAGTGAGATACGTTCATGTTTGCTTCTACGCACGTGACACCATCCTTGTTAATTTAGTTAGTATGCCTATGTTTACAAGTCTATACAGCCGATAAAACTACTATCTTTACTAAGTATAGCTATCCGCTATAGATTTCTATCGCAATCGATGTTTGCGTTTCGGGCGAAGCTGCGACTTTTTTTTTCTTTTTTTGGGTACGGCGCGCTTTTACTAACGTTGATTTTGCTTTGCCACTCAGTACACCACTTGCCTACGGCTTTTAAGGCGTCGTTTAGTATCATATGGTCGGATTGGGAGTTAATTTCATGACACAGAATACAGTCGTCTGCGAAGAATCTTATCCTTACAGTCATTTTAGTAGGCAAATGGTTAATGAATATTAGAAATAGGATGGGAGCCAAAACGCTACTTTGGGGAACGCGTGATGCGACGTGAGCTATATCTAAGGCTTTATTGTAGATTTCAACAATCACTGTGTGGTCCAGGGTGTGGTCACTGAGGTAATTATTAATCCTTGTTCCTTGAAGACGTGTGGGAATTTTGATTATGTGGCTAAGGTTGAAGTGTAACATTGTGTCAAAAATGATATCTGAGCACTCTGAATGATGACTCATAGTGTGCCAGTTAATGCCCGGCAAGTTTAAATTGCCCATGTAGGGCTGCGACATAGAACCTCGACCACGATGGCGCATGATCCATAGAACAGTTTTCAAAATAGCCCTTCGAGGTTTTTCACGTCTGGCAGTACAGCGAAACTTATTCGTTTATGTGTAAGGCCACTCCGCCACGACGTGTTTCTCTGTCTTCGCGCACTACAGCGTAGTTCCAGGGAGTTATCTCAGATTTCATGATACTGCTTGACAACCACGTTGGAGTAACTTCTATGAAATCCGGTTTCATATCAAGAAGTAGGCATTCAATTGTGTCAAATTTGTTTGAAAGGCTGTGGGCCTTATATTTGGGAGGGTAATTTTTCCTCTGTTTTAATTTGCTGGGGCGAAACGTCACGGTTCCGGCTTGGCTGTTTCTTGAGAGATTGCTAGTACCATAAACAGCTGTGAAGGGTGGGATAGGGTTTGTCTCTTCATCGCAGAGGTGTAGCACGCCGTTTGTCTTTAACCTGTCAAAGATAAAGTAACCGTGTGCTGTACGGCCTCGTCTTTTGTTTTGTAGCATCTAATAAGAATACGTTTGCCGCGATGATCCTAGTTTGCGTTTTAGAAGGATAGCCTTATCATGTGTGGGCGTTTTGTTGCGATGTTGCTGTAATAAAAGCACAATATTGTAGGTTCAAAATTAAACGTTGATACGATTCATTAAAAAAGTAAGTAAAAAAGGAAGAAACGACCCCAATCCTTGACTTGGTTAACTTTGTGTTTTCCTTTTGCAAACTTTGTGTTATTAAAGCGAAGTACGACACAGACACAGAGAATGGGGGTGAATTCTTGATGTAAACGATGTAAACTACACTACACTACACTAGGCCCGGCGTCCTCATTGTTGGAAACTCGATGCTGCACAACACTTGGCCCGTCGTCCTCGTCGTCGAGTTCCATGGCGCACGGAACTGGCGGGAAACCGCCACGCACATGAAGCCAACCACCACCCACATGGGCGTGCGGCAATTAGTGATTACTAATTAATTTCGAATCATTCCTGTCACTTAACTAACTCAATTTGTAACTAAACTTATGCTCTGATATCATATATATCGTCAACATTAAGTAGAATCATCGATTTCGTAGAGGAGGAGGAGGAGGAATGAACGTTTATTGCTAGGAACAGCGAGAAAGTGTTCTTTCTTCGCCCTAGGTGGGCGGCTCTCTCAGTCCAGAAAGCCGTTGGCTAATGCCGCAGCCCGGGCCCGGTCCACCAGACTTCGCTGATCCTCCAGGCTCTGTGCCGTTAACATTGCCTCCCACGTTTCTTCGGTGGCTTGTATCGTTTCTGAGGCATCGTCTTGACTGTTTTTCTCGCGGTGTGGGCACACCAACACCATGTGTTGTAGGGTGTCTGGTACATCACAATATCTGCATAGGTATGAGAATTTAGTGGGATGCATCCGGTGCATGATAATTCCATGGACATATGTATTTGTTTGTAGTCTGCGGAGGGCGGTGGCTTCTTCCTTGCTTAATTTTGGATGTGGTAAAGGATATTCTCTTCTTTCGAGTCGGTAATGTTGCAGTATTACGGCGTAGTTGATGGGAATGTCCTCCACCCTCGTCGATTTCCGGATCCCGTGCGGCAGGAAATCCCGGCTGGTATGTTCTCGGGAGACAGCATGTGCTGCTTCGTTTCCTGCCAGGTGTTCGTGGCCTGGGGTCCATACGACGTAGGTTTCGGGTAGTTCTTGGCGTCTTGATAGCTCTTTTAGAATTTTCACGGCTGCGGCAGAGATTCGGCCTTTTTGTAAGTTTCTACATGCCGTTTGCGAGTCGCTCAAGATGACTGCGGTGTCCTTGCATGTGGCGATGCCGAGGATGATGGCCACTTCCTCCGCCGTTTCTGGATTTCTGGCCGGTATGGTGGCAGCGACTAGCTCATTCCCTTTGTTGTTGGTCACGGTAATTGCGTAGGCTCTTCTACCTGGGTATTTTGCCGCATCTGTATATCTCGTGTTGGGGTTCCTTGAGTATTTCTTGCTTAGCGCTCGAACTCTTGCTTGTCTTCTGTCTTTGTGGTGTGTTGCATGCATGTTTCGAGGTATTGGAGCGACTGAAATAGAGTCACGGAGAAGTGGTGGCAATCGGGCTTTCACGTCTGAGTCCGCTATAAAGTTTTCGCTGTATGCGAGTTTGCGAAGTACTGCTCTTCCTGTTTGAGTCAGCTTAAGGCGTTCCAGCTGGCTGGCCCTGTGCGCTTCACTCATTTCTTCCCAGGTGTTATGGAGGCCAAGTTTGAGTAGTGTCGTGGTTGAGGTCGTACTGGGAAGTCCTAGTGCGCTCTTGATTGCCTTTCTGATGACGATGTTGAGTTTTTCAATTTCAGCTTTCTTGAGGAGTAGATACGGGGTGCCATATGTTATCCGGCTTATAAGGAGTGCTTGGATAATTTGGACGGTTTCTTGCTCTTTAAGTCCTCTTCTTTGAGTGGTTATACGCCTAATGAGATGAGTTACTTGTGTTAGGGTCTTCTGAAGCTTCGGAAGTGTAGCTGCACCAGAACCATCTTTATGTAGGGTGAGGCCAAGGACGCGGAGGGAGTCAACTTGAGGTATATCGATTCCATTGAGTGTGACGTTGGGATCTGGGTCGACGTAGGCTGGTGGTCTTCCCCGGGTCCTTGCCTTGAGTATAAGTAGCTCTGATTTTTCGGGGGCGCACTGGAGACCGCATCTTGATAGGTACTGTTCTATTAGATCGATTGCCTCTTGCAGGGTAGTTTGCTGTCGGCCGGTTGTCGACGCTTTTGTCCATAACGTTATATCGTCGGCGTATATTGCATGGCTTAAACCTTCGATGTCATCGAGTTGTTGCGGGAGCTTAATCATAGCGAGGTTGAACAGCAAAGGTGAAATGACTGACCCTTGTGGAGTGCCTTTGTTGGGCATTTCGAATTTGTCGCTTCGGATGTTGCCGATGCCCACCGTAGCCGTGCTATCCTTGAGAAAGTCCTGTACGTAATGGTAGGTCCGGATTCCGCAGTTTGTGTCTTGGAGATTCTGGAGGATTGCATCATGCTTCACATTATCGAAGGCTCCTTTTACATCTATTGCTAAAATAGAGAACTTTTTGTGGCGTTCTAGGTAGTCCAAGAGGTCTTCCTTGAGCTGTAAAAGTATATCTTGGGCTGAGAGGAGCTGTCGGAAGCCAAACATTGTGTCAGGCATGAGTCCTGAGTCTTCGAGGTATGTGGTGAGGCGATCGTGAACCATGTGTTCGAGAAGCTTTCCAGCGCAGGAAGTCAGGGAGATGGGCCGTAGGTTGCTGATTTGTAGTGGCTTGTTGGGTTTTGGAATCATAATGACTTCTGCGTGCTTCCATTCTGCCGGGAGCTTACCTTCTTCCCAGCAGTTATTCATGTAGTCGAGGAGCCAATTTAGGGCCTTGTCCGGGAGGTTTCGTAGGATCCTGTTGGTCACCTTGTCATTTCCTGGTGACGTGTTACGGGTCAATTTGGCAAGAGCGGCGTGAAGTTCAGGAAGCGTAAAAGGGCTGTCGAGGGTCAGGTTTGGTTCGCCTTTGTACGGTCGGGGATCCGAGACCTTGGGGGCATTGTCTCCGACAAGTTTACGCTTGAGTTCTTCCAAAATTTGTTTCTCAGTTCCTGGATGAGAGTGAATGATTTTCTTGAGGTCATGTCTTTGTTGTGTCTTGGTTTTGGTGGTAGCTAGAAGGGCTCGCAGTATATGCCAGGTCTTCTTTGTGCTGAGTGTGCCTTGAAGTTGGTCGCACAGTTTATGCCAGTTCTGACTGCTGAGTTTATCTCCGTATTCTTCTGCTTGCTTTGTTATGTGAGCGATCCGTTTCTGCAGTTTGCGGTTATGTTTCATCTTTTTCCACCGCCTCAGTAGGCCTCTTCTGGCATCCCAAAGATGTAGGAGATGAGAGTCTACGGCCGGTGTGTCCATTGCGAGTTGGATGACTTTAGTATGCTTCTCCGCCGTCTTGACCACTTCGGTGAGCCACTCTTCAATATTTTTGATGTTCTCTTCTATGTCATGCTCTCTAAAGGCCTTCCAGTCCGTCAGCCTTGCCGTTCCGGTTCTGCTCGGCTTCTTATGGTGCAGGATTTCTAGCTGAAGGATGTGGTGATCGCTGCCGAGATTTTCTTCCAGTCGGGTCCATTCGGCCTTGGAGATACCTATTGTAAAGGTGAGGTCGGGATTTGTATCCCTGGATACACTGTTGCCTATTCGAGTCTTTAGTTTAGGATCATTCCAGAGTGTGAGGTGATTCTGTTGTGCCGAATCGTGCACTCGCGCTCCTTTCTTGGTCGTGTGCTGGTAACCCCATGCTGTGTGGGGGGCATTAAAATCCCCCATAATTACAAGTTTATGGCCTTTAGATAGCCTTCTGGCTTCCGTGATGAACTTTACAAAGTCAGATAACGGATCCCTGGGTGGACTATATAAGCATAGGGCATATAGACTTTGGTGTGTCTTCTTCTCAGGTAGCACTTCCACTAGGGTGTGTTCCACGGTTGTTCCCTGGATTGTGTGATCTTGCGTGGTGAGATTTTTCTTCGTCAGGATGGCTGTTCTCTGAGATCCGGTGTGTGTATCATATCCATGTATGCGTAGATTGGTCTGATAAGTTTCTTGGATAGCGATGATATCTGGTTGTTCCTGTTTGGTCAGTTCCTGGAGGTTTGTTCTTTTGGTTCGTATAGAGCGACAGTTCCATTGCCACAACTTCATTGGAAGTTGTGGGAATCTCTTCTCGGGATTACTCGCCATCTTGATCAATATCGGTGTTATCGCCCCAGGCCATGGATTCCGGTCTGGCAGCATTATGGAGGTCTTTACGTGCTTTCTTGCGAGCCGTGTCGGTGTTGTTGAGCAACTTTTCTACTGTGGCTTTCGTTACGTGGTTCTGCTTGGCATAGGACATGAAGTTGCTGAGGTCTTGGAGGGTAGCATGGATAGGGGCAAGCTGAGTGGTGATGTGTTGCTGTAGCTGTTGGGTTATTTCCTTTGCAAAAGTGGTCATGGCCTCCTGTATCTGCTTCCGGACCTCCATTGTTACAATTTCCTTGATTCGTTCTTCGGTAAGGGGCGGTGGCATGTTGGGCATTCCTTGAGGTTTCGAGGCTTGATTGGCGGTGTCTTGTTCTTTGCACCTTCGTAAGAGCTTGTCAATGAGGGCTTGTTGATTTTGGAGTTGTGCCCGCAGATCTCGTTCGGTTTCCGTGGGTTCTTGTGCTCGTGTGTTTCCCCCTGCAGCGTCTGCATACGTAACTCGCTTTTGTGGGTTGCGGGTACGTGATCGGACCGTGATCTTGACCGGGTTCTTTCGTCTGCTTGACCGCCTGTTGATTTAGAGTCACTTCTAGATCTTCGTGGACTCTGTAGTGAGGTACTGCTTGATTCGGATAGTGCCGGAAAGTCGGAGTCGGAAGTTGAGTTCCATCTGCGTTGCTGCTCTTGGTTCTTGTTTTCCCAATGCAATCTGATCTTGTACGGTGGTGGATTTGGTTTGAGTTTATGGCGGCACTCCTTTCCTGCTGTCTCATGGGGTTGTTGGTAGATTCTACAGCTGGGCTGGCAGTCATGATCTTCCTGTCGATTTTCCATCCCGCATATATAGCAGAAGTTGATAAGGGGTTTCGGGCAGATATCTTGCCGGTGCCCTAGTTCCCCGCAGGCTCTGCAGTATTGCACGGATTTCCTGTATGGTTTGCAGCGGTAGTCACAGCATTTATATATGATGTTGTATGGGACGTGCGGTCCGTCGAAGTAGATGAGTGCTGTTGACGATCTTCCCAGCATGCGTGCTGCGAGAACCGTGTATCTTGCGGATACTCGTAGCCCTTGAAGTAGTTCTTCTTCGCTCGTTCCTGGCGGGATGTTGTAGATTACGCCCTTGCTGATGCCATCTGGTGTCTTGACATTTGCTTTAACTTCGTAATTGGATCCTCCAAGCTGGATGTTGGTGATCTTGAGAAGCATGTCGTACGCTATGTCTTTGTTTGGTGTACTTGCGATGATTATATTCTCGACATGTTGCACTTGAATCCGGATGTTGTCATAGAAGTCTTTTTGGGACAACTTGCTAGCTCGGCCGATGGCATGTGTCACTGCCACCAATGTCCATTTGGAGAGTTGTAATCCCGCCTTTGGTCTGTAGATGATCTTCGTGTCGTCCACTGGCAAAGGTGGAAGTCTCGGTTTCCTGTAATGTGGCATGTTTCCCGCAAAAGGTTTTGTTGCTCCGGCTTGCTGCGTTCGTTGTTGGTCTGCTTCCTCGGCTGTGGGTTTTATATGCACCTGAGTCGTCTTTCCTCTCCTCTCTCATGTGTGCCATTTTTCCTGGATGTTTATTGCCTTCCCGCTGTTCTCGTCATACGTCCACTCCGCTTCCAGTTGTTGCTGCTCTTGTATCGTCTCCACATGCATTTCAACGCTGTTATTTTCCTGATTCAGTTCCCGTGCAGTTCTTGCTGTGTCGGATGCGTCAGTCATTGATACTTGGCGGCAGCGCCGAGTCGCTCTCGAAGAGAGCGAGCGGCGGCTCACGAGCGCTCACGAGCCACGGGACACGGGTCACGCGCGTTCGGCTGGCCCCTTACTCTTGTAGGGTTAGCTCCGTTAGCGCGGCGTGAAACCTTCAAACGGCAAAAAATGACGGTAATTCCACGTACCGCTCATAAACTTGATATCCTCCGGTTCCACTTCTCTTGCCGATTCCGTCGATGCCACAGTTTCGATGAATAAAAGCAGGTATCCGGAAAATTGCCGAAAAAAGCAGGAGCCCATGCGAAGTGCGCCAGCACTGCTTAGCCCCCTAGCGGGAGTCCTCTCGATTTCGTAGAGTATTTATTTTTAATGATTTATTTTGAATTTCGAAAAATCAATTAAATATCTCAGAAACCGAAAGTCGGTGGTCGACCGGAAGTCTCTTCTTAAGGAACAACAGTGTCATTCACTGCTCGTACCACTAATAAATGAAAACAAACTAGCTTAACGGCCTACGTAGCCAAGCATACGACTAGGAGAATCAGGATAAGAATTAATTTAAAAAACTAAATAGATGTGACAAGAAAGATGAGCAACAAAGTAAGCGCGCAAAATATGAAATATACAACGCAGCTGTGTAGATGGTGAGGTCGATTGTACCATCTCTGGTTTATTCATAGGTTCCATAAATCAAGAGTGTTGCAGCCATGCCATTCGTAGGTTGGCCTAATTCATCGCGCGTGGCTCGCATACGCTACGAGTGGATTCTAGTGGGCAACCACGCAGAGTTTATTAATTATCTTGTGCAGTGTCGAAAATTAACGTAAATGCGGGATAATGCAATGCTGCTACCGGGCGTCAAATGTCCCGAGGGTGTTCGAACGATCAGAATGTGAGCATTCTGCGCTACGAGTAAGTTCCTCGAAAATGTCTGCTTCACCAAAATTCACATTCCAGAAACTTCGTTTTCGATAAACAGGCCTCAACACTGCAATTACTGGGAAAGTCGTTCGAAATACGAGGGTGCTTAATGCCGCTGAGGTTTTCGAGCGCTGCTTCATCAAAGTTCTGAATTTCCGTAGAAACGTTCAATCACTGTGGTTAACTGCATTTCTAACTTTCAATAACTTTCACGAGATTTTATAGTGCTGCATGAATGATCAAATCAATAGAAAGAACTCCGTTAAACGTCTCCTGAAGCACTCGAACCACTGTGTATTTTACCTACGCGAGGTTCTGTAAAGTAATGGACGCGCGGTAGAGCCCGCACGGCGAATAAGATCGATGCGACCGCTTAAGCATTTCGCCATAAATCACCGGATCCACTCAAGTCTTCTATGCGGCAATTAGGGAGGCAGAAAACGGTAAATAGCGATCGATGGCATGCTACGCTATAGGGACAATCAATTTATCCTAACATCTAAGCGGAACCATTAAAAGTTGCAGCTTTCGAGGTCTAGTAGGCCAAACGACCTACGCTTACTGATGTAGTTTAACAGATAACCTTTAACATTTCGAATTGTCTGGAATAGCGGGGTGCATGAAGGCGTGGTTAAATCACAGATCACAAACGCATGAGTGACCCAGCTTTCTTTTTGCGGTTGTTAGACGGTGCCACGTTGCGAAACTCAAAATGAGGGTTTCACAGTCGTAGAAGTGATGAAGTGGTTGTCGTTGATAGTAAATCAGATTATCTAATTTGCTGTTGACATTGAAAATTATCCTTGTATGCACACATTTCAGAGCGTAACATCAAAGTAGTGCCGGTGCAATTGAGTGCTGCTCTTCCAATATGGCGCACTTCACAACATGCTTCGACTCACCGATGAAGTGAACGTTTCTTTACGGCAATGTTAGGAATTAAAAAAAAATACGGTATAACACACACACACACACACACACACACACACACACACACACACACACACACACACACACACACACACACACACACACACACACACACACACACACACACACACACGCACACGCACACGCACACGCACACGCACACGCACACACACACACACACACACACACGCACACACACACACACACACACACACACACGCACACGCACACGCACACGCACACGCACACGCACACGCACACACACACACACACACACACACACACAAATGCCCTGCCCGTGTTCTTGACGTTTACAAAGTAGATGCTAGGCAAATAAGAAAAAGTATCTGGGTATCGGGTAACAGTCAAAGATGCACCCGCCCATCCCATCGCATCCTGTCCGTTCATCCGTCCGTTCGTTCACCCACTGAGCCAGCTATTCTGTCAGCCTGTAAAATACGACGCCGCGTGGATACTTTATACGTGAATGTATAGCCTGGTATTGGCAATGCTATCAAAACCGTAAGTGCTTTCGCAGCTGTCCCTATTCGCATGTTATTTCTACTTCTTTCTGGGGTTTTGCGTGCCAAAACCACTTCTGATTATGAGCCACGCCGTAGTAGAGGTCTCCGGAATAATTTTGACCACCTGGGGTTCTTTAACATGCACTACAACGCAGTCACACAGGCGTTTTTTTCATTTCGGCTCCATCCAAATGCGGCCGCTGCAGCCGCATGTTATTTCTAACCACGGAAGAAGCCAGTGACAACATTAGACTGTCAATATCACAGTGGCTCCTGGGTGATGCTTTGAATCTTAATTGATCGGGAGGTGGAAGACGTAATATGTGAGAGAAATTTTATTTATATTTAGGTGTGATTTAATAGTGCTTTTGTTGGTTTTGAGAAATATATGCAAAGCTTGTAAGGAAACACGTGGTCAAAAACTGAATGAAATCTACAGAAGGTTGTTGACACGAAAGAGAGTGTGCCAGTCACGAAAAGAAATTTGATAGAACCTCTAAGGCACTGCAATTTTCTTATTAGTCTCTCCTGGGCTACACAGCGTACCTTCCTAAAAAAAAACGACGCGTCATACCACGCTACAAAGCATTGCCTAATTACCTGCCAGCTTGGGCAATGTTTTATTGGAAGACCCTTGGCAGCAGTTTCCCAAGAGGAAAGGAATTGTTTGGGTGTCTGGTTGCGGAAAGCCGTTATCATGTTTTCTTGCCTCGGAAATCTGCAAGCGACGTGCGCCATGTACGTTTCATTCCTCGTCACCTGAACCAGAAATTTTACTAACTCAAAGCACAGGCAGCGTTCTTTCTGGACAAAGAATAGGAAAAAGAATTCTCAGAGGTGATTGGCCACACTTCTTTTTTTATGTGGCCTTTAGGATGCTTTATAAGTGAATTGTTTTATATGGTAGACTATCCCCAGTTAGGCATTGAAGCATTGCATTATAAAGAACTTAGTTTTTGGCTTGAACCTAGAGTCTGTCGAACAACACATGTTTCTTTTCAGAAGTGATTTAGTCGGTGCGACAAAAAAAGAAAAAAAAACGGCAAGTTTGCACTCGGTCGTGCAAAGCTTAGGCACAGAGAAACTGTCGATCCTAAAGTCTTACTGGCTGGTACTGCTAGGTATTACCTTGGTTTCTGCTAGGTCTTCACTTGGTTGCTGCTAGGTTTGTAAGTAGGTCTTGCTTGGCCTAATATTTTGCTATCACTGCGTATTACTGGACTTGATGATCGACTGTTTCACTGTGCCTAAGCTTTGCACGACAGAATTCAAACTTATCCGTTTTTTTAAGCGAAGCTTTATAGACTCACAAGTTTCCGTGGTGGTGGCGGTGGTGGCTTTGTCACGCTGAAAAGGGGACCGATCCTGGTGATATGCGGAAAGGGTTCAAGCTCAATGGCACATACCAGGGACAAAAATGAAAGAAAGAAAGAGAGAGAGAAAGAGAGATAGAAAGAGAGAAAAGAGAAAGAAAGAGAAAGTAACAGAGAGAGAGAGAAAGAGAGACGGAAATGAAGACAGAGAGAGAGATATAAAGAAAGAAAAAGAGAAAGACAGAGAAAGAAAGAATATCACCAGCCCTTCCCTTGTCGGGAAAATGGGGGTAAGCGAGGGTTGTCGTGTGTAGACTTCACCTGCTACTTTCCCTTCCCTTTCCTACTACTTTTCGTTTTATTTCCTGGTACTTTTTGCTCCCTTTACTTCTAGTTTTGTTTCCCTTTCACGCAACTTTTCCTTCCGCTACTTTGCTCGTTTCCTTCCCTCGATGCATACATTTAATAAACGTTTGTGTTTTATTACCATGACATGTCGTGAACTTTACGTTACCCTGACGAAGGTCAGATACACACACGAGAAGCTTCGCTTACCCCCATTTTCTCGACAGGAGAAGGGCTGGTGAATTTTTCTAACTTGACTACGCATGTAGGGAAGGTATCCTCGAGCGATCATTTTCAGAGGTACCTTCCCTTTCGCGGCATTTCGCATGACTAGCGCTGGACGCGTCGCCGCCTACGAGTGACAGCGTTCCTGGCATGCCACAAACGCAGGCAGGCTAATCAAGGTTGGTACAGTGCCAAGAACGCTGTTGCTTGCCGACGCCGAATGCGTTGGAGGCTAGCCGCTCGATATCTAGCGAAAGTTGGCAAAACTAGACGCAGCCCCTTTTATAGCAAATTCCGAGGCCAAGCGCATGCACACTAGGTGTTTACGTCAGGTATGACGTAGATGGTTGCTAGGCGACACGTACCAGCTATTTTCGGTAGCTTCGGCGTGGCGGGAAGCTTTACTAGCTGCTGCGGTAGCTCGGCGCGGCGGCTGCGCGGAGTGTTCCCGTTGGTGGGCGTGGCTTGGCGGCGGATGCTGCGTTGCTACTGCTTCAGCGCATGCGCGGCTAGGCGAGGTTGGCCCAGGTGGTGCGCAGCTGTGGGCTTGGTTGTTGTTGGGCAACGGCGTGGAGTTTTCTGCGGACTTCGGACGTTTCTCCTTCAGCTTTAACAGCTTCGCTGTTAAATATTGGCGTTACCTGAGCCACGTCGCCCATTATCTTCATTCGTATCCACCTCATTAGTTGCTCTGGATAACGCCTGCATATGCATGCCTGCCGAAAATATATTAACTTTGCTTGAATTACCTCGTCACAGCAAAACAAGATCTTGATCTTTTATTACTTGCGCAATGTTAGGTATAACTGTATCGCACTACATTTGGTTACAGCGGTCAGGCAGAATTCAGTTCCATACGAAAGAGGGCTTGCTTCGGCAGAAAGCGATGTCGCACTTGCATTTGACACACTTGCTCACTCTATGCAGTAATGTTCCGAAAATTATTTCATTTGTTAAGGTGCCGTAAAAACTTGAGTTGCTTCAGTCCTGTTTTGGACTACGAGTCCGGCATTTGGTACTATTGGGTTTGGCGCCTGGGGTGCAGACTGTAAGAACACTTTATTTGTTTTCAAGCGCCAATGGCATAATGTGAAATTATGCACGGCTACAAGCTACATGCTACAAGCGCCATGCGACATGGGGGCTCGTTGTGGATCAAAAGCACCAGCCGAAACTGTACCCTGTGCAAATAGGTTTTAAAAACTATGGGCCTTTATTAGGTCATTCGCAATATATTTTGGTGAAAAAAAATTGCTTGCCTGAGGGTCACTGGAATGTACCGTTAAGAGCACAACATGATGTAAAAGTAGAAAAAAATATTCATAAATGAATCCTAACTCAATGAAATTGTAAATTTAGTCTCAATACCTTAAAACGTTCTACTCTACTATGGATTCTTCTTTTTAGACCTGACTTTATTTCTGGCATGTTTATAATGTGGGCTAAAAGTCACTTTGGGGCAATTTGAGATTATTTAAAACAAGTTATTCTATCCGTAGTAGCTTTGTTAACTATTCCTGGCAGTGTTGTGTCCAAGAAAGTAGCTAAAATAATTCTGTATTCAAGAATCAAGAATTTTGTTCTATTTGAGAAGATAACTTTTGAAGTTTGCTGCATACCCCATTCGGCAGCGCTAACCACCAGTTCATCTTCACTGCAGTACAATCCTCGGGTGGTGGGAAACTTTATGCACTGCCGGCAGTTTTCTCAGGAGGGCCGTGTAGAAGCGCTTGAGACTATATCATGCCTCCGATAATTTAGCCAACTCCAACTCCTTTGTGTTTGCGTTCTGAACCCCCCGCCTGGTAAGGGTTTCTTTTGCTTCTGAGTGCGAACAACGTAGCTCCTTTCGTGACTTAGACTGGTCACAGCTGTCTGTAGGCCGTGCTCGCAAAAGCGTCAAATCAACCAATAACACGCAGCGGACGCGTAATCGATGTCCGTGAAGTAGGGGTTGCAAGTTCTAACATGAAGTTCCAGCAATGACGTGCAGCATTGGAACACTCGGGGGTCTATGGCTACAGAATCAATTTCTTTTATTCTAGAAAGTTTTGGTCCGGTACATCGCTACTTGAGCAGTACTATATTGTTTAACCTAGCGAGGATGCAGGTGTTACGAACTGGAAGTAGCATCATGAGTTCCTGTCACGTTCACTACTTGCCTCAGGGACTACTTCTCCGTGAAAGACCACTATTGCAAGCAGAGTTTAGCGTACATTTAACTTTGTATGCCGCCAACTTGGGGAAATTGACCGCCTCTGGTATCGCGCAGCTCCCGTGCCGGACAGCTACGTGAGTATATGTTATATGTGAGCAGAAGTCAGTTTGTAGTGCACAAGGAAGACCGGCTATTTTACTTCCACCCGGCGTGAATTTATACCTGTTCGCATGACAAAATTATTGAACCAAATCAAATAGCAATATGAAAAAATTGGGATATCAAATCGAACAGTTGTGCATTGGAACATTTTTAAAGCGAAGCTTTCTATGTCTCACTGATTCGTCCGTGAGTACCGAAAACGTACTGCAGGAAAGCCAACTTACACAATGGAACTATGCGCATCTGTGCACACAATAGAACAACGGCGTACGACGTACGTCTCGTAGAACACTACAGTTTACATTCGCAGTTGTACCAATAATAACAATGGGAACTGAAACGCCACGCTACCCAGACGAACTGCATATATCTGCATTTTATCACGCGCGTCACGCAACGCATTCCCGGCCGTCATCATGGGTAGGCCGCGGGTGCAGCGCACGGCAGAAGAGGCTGCCGTGCGCGAACGTCAGCGCGAGCGCGATCGTGCCCGTAAGGCCGGTCCCGTGCATCGGCAACGGCAGAGCCTCTGACCGTCTACCTCAGCGATCACAGGACAATACTGTGCAAGTGTAGAGTCATCCGTGAAAGTGTGAGTTTGTACGTGTAATCAGCAGCTACATGATCTAAAATAAAGGCTATGCAACTTAACGAAACGTGCCTTCATTCAACCTCAACGTTAAAAAAAAAATACAATCCTAAACATGCAATCAAATCACATGTGCATCGCATCGGGTCGCTCAGCATTTCTTGGGTTCGTTGCATGTTCGTTGGTTTTGGACTTCGACTTTGAATCAGTTTGCATGGGGGAAAGCTTCGCATTCAATCATGTTTTTTTTTAAGGAAAGGGGCTCTGATTTTTCAAATAGGTATAAAATAATTAACTTTTCTACCTTATAACAAACACGCAGTGCTTTTTGAATGTCCTTTCGACTGGAAAGTCTGTAAGTAACCAAAAGACTAGAAGTGACCGCGGTTCCCTTTAGCAACAATATGCGGCCGAGTTACAGTATGCATGGTTCGTTTTTTTTTTTATGTGAGACAGCCAGGCACTGAAAATCAGACACCCATATTATTAGCCACAATTCAATATTTGAAGACGAAAACAAAGTTTTGGAGTGAACCGCTTCGAGTCGAAACAGTATTATTTGATTCATATTAGATATTTCGTATGTCTGCTTATAGACAACGCGAATTTCTCAGCAGCATATGCACATTCACGGGCAAGTTGGCCTCCATCAGCTGCGCTTGTCTCCTTCGCTCATTCAAGGGCAAGTGGCCTCCATCAGCTGCGCTTGTCTCCTTCGCTCCTTTCAGTCCGCAATTGTGCTGTACACATGACCAAGGATTACCAACTAGCGTGGTCTCATACCTTGCTTCAAGTCAGTACTGAAAGCATGCATTACAAACCGCCAAATTTCGTCCCAGTTCTTATGATCGGATGCGACTATCATTTACAACATATTGGTGCCCATCCGGTTGCACTTGAACCGGACAGACACTCCAAGATGTCATTGCATCCGCAGAAGTCAGTTTGTAGTGCACAAGGAACAGCTAGCATTTGCGGAGATTTTTTTCCCCAGTTCTAGCTTAGTTGTCGACCAAATTAACATATGGGCTTACTTTACAAGGGCTTTTTAAACGTTACATCAAAGGGTAAAAAGGCGTCGGTCATCTCATACCTAATATGGTGGAAGTCAGAGTTACCGTAACAAGCAGGCGCAATTTGTGAAAATTTTCATGAGAATATACAAATAGGTTGGAAGGATGTTGACACGCATTCTTTTATTATTGGCTGGTCACGCTCAGGCTTGTGCGCTTATGCGGTGGCCTGTTATTCCTGCACTTTTTGTGCTATTATATCTATATGAATCGGAGTTGCAATGCACCACCCTGGAATGAAAGTGTCTGGAACGTTGATTTCCTTTACCTTTAAAGAAAATGTAATAGGCTTGAGAGACAATAAAGGTAGAGGAGGTGCCATTTGAAACGTCGGCGCTTGATTATTTCCCGCACGAAATAATTTTTGTACTTGATTTAAATCACTACAGTAGATGCTTTGAGTTAAAAAACCAATATTCTCAGCAAGATTCATCATTAATACATGATTTCATATAGGTCTTCACAAATATTCTACAAGACATTTGTTGATACTTCTGTCTGAAATTGGAGAGTACATGCAGGTTTAGCATGCAGCATACCAGGTAATCTCGAACGAATTGACAGTTTTTGTACATTTTCGTCCTTCTTTCATTCAAGTGGTGCATATGCGTTTGCAGCGATTGAGTGTATCGTTCAATTGTTACTTCGGAAATATGGAAGTAAAAGTGAAATGTAACATCTGAATTCTGAGATATCTATAAAAGCTACAGCGCTACAGTTCGATTGAGAACTTGATAAAACGTCATGTCTTTTAAGCAAGGGTTTAGCGTTGAAGTTAAACTCCTCGGGCGGGGTTCTAACTGTACGCGGGTCCGACTATCGGGGGTGTGACATACGCGGGTGCGCAAAATTTTTTGGCGCCCTTAAGAGGAAGCTTAGCTCCGGCCCAACTCCGACGCGGCCTATTCAAGTACTTGTAAAACGCAGAAACGCTTTTTTGAGTAACCCCTGGACCGATTTTAATGGCACTTGTTGCATTTGAGAGAGAAAGTTAAATTGTAGTGACTGTAGGAAGTGGAGTTTCTATTTAGGTTATGAATTCTGTTAAAAGAATTTTCAAAAATTCGAAAGTTCGAAAAACATAGAAGCACGAAGTTTACAATTCAATAGCTCTGTATCAAGAGTAGATATCATGGTTCCGTGAAGGGCTTGCATTATAATCATTCATGAATTCGTTACGTTGTGAATAACGTGAATTCGTTACGTTGTGTAAAAGGGTTCTGCAATAGCTGTATTTCCGTATTACTATTTTTTTAGATTTATGTGTAACATATCAATTTTGTCCGCCTTTAGATGTACTACTTGGTGCATTTTACAGAATTGTGATAATATGTTTCATTGCTGAGTTACAAAGTTGTATACGTGACAGCTCTGTTTTCTGAAAATTTGCGATTTTGCTAATTTTTAGCAAAACATTTAAGACCTAAATCAAAAATTCAAAACAAACAGTCTCTAGATTTCAAGTTTTTCTTTTAAATGCAAGAAAACTCGTCAATCTTGGTGCGGTGGTTGCCGAGAGAAATGAATTCTCCCTTTTACATGTATTTACATAGGAGCACTCGGGCTAAAGCTTCCTCTTAAAAGCTTTAACACGCCGTGTAGGGCTCATAATGGCATCGCACAGGCACCACTACGCTGCCCGTAAAGAGCTTCGCCAATAACATTCATCATTTTCATGTTTGAGCTCTCATATAGTTTTGAACGTTTATTATTTATTATTCTGAAAAAATTTAGGATAAAAGCCATGCGCTGATATTGTCGTGTTTCAATGCTTTGTTTGCGGGCCACCATTCTCAAAATTTTGAGGAATAATTTAGTCAAGAGCTTAAAACCTGGCTTGAGCAACCTGGTAGTTGAATAGCATAGCATTCAGATACGGTCATATACGACATGTATAGAAATATATAGCATATGCCTAAATATATGCGGAGCCGCGTGGCAATTTCGACGGTAATGACGACGGCGAAAATTTGCATGGAGTGTCCATATATATATATATATATATATATATGATATCGCAATAAAAGAAAGCAATGGAGCACTTAAGCAATTCTTATGATGGGTAAATGCGAGAGCAATACTTGTCGTTGAGTGTGTCGCTGCGTTATGTTGCTGAGTTTAGGCCTGATGCGTTATGTTTCCGACTGTATAATGCTGCTCTGTATGAGGTTGCAACAACGCAAGACGACCAACCGTCCATATTGCGATCTATAAACTGAGTTTTTATTTGCGGAGTTCTCATTAAAGTATCCTTTCATCCACATTGCGCTGAGTTTTCTTTCTCGATGACACCCTTTTCAGCACGATGACATCAGATCGCGGAGCGATGACAGTACTTTCTGAGTTATACCATTGTGCCCACACTACATTTCTTCTACGGGTTCGTAGGCGAACTCCATCTCATACTCTGGGGGGATGTCGTCGTTGTCCGACGGGTATCTGAAGCGCGTTGAATGAAGCGCGTCGTCTTTGTTCATGTGTTCCGGCGACGGCATCTGCGGGTCCAAGTTGATCAACAGCAGCCTGGCTTTGTGATAAGAGTAGTATGTTGATGCGTACCTTACTTCGTGTACTGCGCGTGGCATGTTCTCGAACGCCAAGTCAGTTCCGGTGCCTCGCGAAGTGGTGATTGCATCTATGGGAGAGGCGTATCTTAAGCTGAGATCGGCACGCATCGCGCCGAAGAACGTTGGCTTTGAACGTGCTTCCTGATTGAAGTCTCCTACGACAATCATTGACGTGCCGCAGCGTCCATTAGCTGTGTGCATGCCAAGGAGGTTCGAAGCAAAAAAAAAATTCAGAGCCCTTCCACTGAGTCTGCTATAGTGAATATTGCTATAGCGAATTTATATATTATCATTATTCACTATATTTAGCGTCTCCTGCATGTTCCTCAAAGCGCATATACAAACATTCGTCGGTCCTTCCATACACTCCGTGAAGATGGTTAACCAGCGAAGCTGAAACGTGCGGCCCGGGTGTTTATCGCTCGGTTAATGGCTCATACCCCAATGAGGTTTTAAAGAAACGCAGCTCCACTAACGGGAAACCTGGGTAGGTGAGAAGCATGCAGTGATGCACCGCTGCACCGCTTATGGGCTCATACTGCCTTAAGCAATGACTCATAACCCCGTAAACGCGGCCTCCCCATTACGACGACAGAAGAGAAGTGAAATTCTACGCTGGAATGATGAGCGGCAACCCGTGGCGGCAACGTAGCCAGCTGTGGAAGACGACGACGATGACGAGCGCGAGCACGAGCCGCTTGCTTACCGTGACTACGACGACGACGACAGGAGACGCTGACAGCCCGGGCGCATAAGGTGCTTCGCACCTAAAATGCTGGAGTGGCAGCCTCCACAATTTCTTACCAGCAGATGTGAAGCCAGAGCTTGTCTATACTTAGCACCTCTGAAACAGGGCCGTGACAGCAGAAGTCTGCTCACAGCTCAGTAATGTTTATTTAGTTATGGTAAATGCTAGACTAATTGGAAAGTAAAGGCTTGTGTTTTTTCCAGCGGAACTGTTAAGCTTTTCGTAAGTCCGTATTGTGCCGACAGAAAACGTGGGCCGATCCTGGCGGTTGTGCAGAAAGGGTCCAAGCGCAATGGCACATACCCCTGTGAACTAGCGAAGGTATTTAAGCTCGAGGGTGGTCCGTCGAGTGTACGCCGCAAAACCTCCGCCTGGTGATGACGTCATCGTGCGTAGCCTAGCAACGCTTCGCCCCAGCTGCGCCGACCGCGCCGAGCCTCGCCACAGCTGCATGAGCCCTGACGTCATCGCTGCGCACCACACCGCTTCGCCTTAGCTTTGCCGAGCCATGATGTCACCGCGCCGTGCGGAGTATCCCGAGTACCGCGCCGCCGAAGCGAAGGCGAAACGTCGGCGATTCGCAGAGAATCCGGAGTTACGAGCCCGCGAAACCGAGTAAAAACGTTTGAGCGTTCAGAAGCGTCCCGATACTTTAATGACCGAGTGTTCGTTGCTCCTTGGGTTGTCGATTATTCCGGGGTGATCTTGCGCAAAACGTGGCCGCGCCTCGAAGCATACCTTCACAAAAACTTGCGCGAACTGTGACAAGCTAGGTGGGGTCGCCAGCATCGCTGTTTGCCCAGTCTTCGCACGACAGGTGTGAAGCTGCCCCTAATTTTATTGCGATCGCAATTACATGGACACTAAAAGCGGATTTCGGCCGTCGGCGTTGCCGTGAGGTTCCGTATGATGTCAACGGTGATGAAATCGTCGCCGCGCACCGTATGCTGTATGTGCGAGTGAAAGCGCGCCAGGGACGCTCGCTTTCACGGGGAGCGAAAGCACAGCGGAGAGCAAACGCGCGTTCTGTGCCGTGCTCCCTGAAGGGCTGCACAATTAAGCGTCTCTTTCTTCCTTTACAATCACCATAATAGAGACCAAACGCGACTTTCTTCCGTCGCGCGAAAGGCCGTGGTGGACGGGAGGGAGGGAGGGAGGGAGGGAGGGGAGGCGACGTTTAGCTGAGGCACCAAATGCGTAATTAAATAAATAAAGACACCGCATATCCACGGGGTGAATGATGATGAGTGGGCGAAGCTCCGGAGGGAGTCATCGGTAAACCGTGAATCTTCTGTGTAATTCGCCCAGTCTCGCCGCACTAAATCGAACGATTGACTTCCACCAATGACACGCGCCATATGTGACGTCATTTTATTTTATAACAGCGCCCTTCATTATAATTGCACCATCTCCCGCTTAAGGGGACGCTAGCACAAACGCGTTAGAAACGTGCAGTACTCTCTAGTAAGGGGGAGAGGCCACAGCGTCTTACGCAGCCGTTCACACATGCCGGAACGTGCACCGCGTTTGCCGACGCCATCACTGACTGCTGAGAGAGTATAACCCCGTATTCATAAACGCTGCTCGACTTGAACTTGACTTGCCACCGCCTTCAACGCGTTTCGAACGCGCTGCCCAAGGCGGTGGCAAGTCAAGTTCAAGTCGAGGAGCGTTTACGAATACGGGGGTAAGGCGGAGAGGCCACAGCGTCTTACACCAGCTTCTTACACGGGCCGTAACGCGCTAGCACAAACGCGTTAGAAACGCGCAGTCTTTCGTTAATGTTGGGTATTTATTGTCATCGTGGTGCGTGTGTCCATGTGCGCTTCGTGGCGTAGTGGTTAGCGCCGCGCGTTCGGAAGCGAGGGGTCCCTGGTTCGATTCCGCGCTACGGACGCAACTTTCGTAATTTTTTTTCTCATAAAAGTAGACGTGGCTACCTACTACTACTACTACTACTACTACTACTACTACTACATACTACAGAGGAGGGACAGACCCACACCCTAAGGAGCTTCGCCCCTAAAGTTGCGAGGCGACAATGTGGTAAAGACTTTCGACGCTGCTCGACGAGTGTCCCGTTCTGACCTCGTCGAAAACCTCCGAGCCACCCGCCCTCAGAGGCACCGGCAGCAGTCACCAACGCCGCGCGCGTTCGGTACGAACGCGGACAAAACGCCGACGGCGTCGACACCAGTTCTGCGCGTTGCTGATGCTGCTGCATGTCCAAGTTTATATAGCTGCTAAAGCTGCTATCCTTACTCCGTATAGCTCTCTACTAATTTGCTATCGCAATTGATGCTTCGCCTTTCGGGGTGAAACTGCGACATTTTTGTATAAAACATTTCCTTTGGTTGCCGTACTGGTATGACGATGTCCAGAAAAATTGTTACAGTATGTTTAGGCTTCCTTCTCAAACCATACCACGCAAAGAAATACATCCAACAATATCTGTACTGCAAAGTTAACCATCATAAACCTGAACGGAGTGTGAAAAAAGCGCTGTCGTACAATCTGTCCTATTCACTAACGTTGTTTTATGCCTATGGTAAAATGGCGGTGGTTCACCTCCACTTTTGGGACATCATCTCCACTCCAGCAAAACTTTTTAGCACCTTCTTGGTGCGTACCACACCTTGGTGCATACGTTGATCTGAACAGAGCGGACAGGAAACGTCAAGCTAAATCCTAGCATCGGGCGATGAAAGCCACCAACGGTTTTCTGCGACTTTGCTGCGAGCTATTTCATTCATAAGCACCTCACTGCTGCTAACTTTTTGTTGACGTTCGGCAATCGCAAGCGTCTGCGAAGCCCGCTGGAGAGCGCGCCACTAATAGACAAATGCTTAGCGTATGCAATAAAATAAGCGTGCCCGTTGACCCCAGTATTGCTGCAAACACGCGAAGGAAGAAGTCACAGACGAAAGAGATAAACTTAAAATGAAGAAATTGCCGAGGCAGGAAGAAGAAGCAAACCGTTTCGCAGTCATCGCAGCAAACTCAACTCTCATTTCAAGTGGAAAACCACTACCTTACGATTGGCATCTTTTTCTGACGGTCAGTTAGGCGAATGCAGCTGCCGTGAACACACGCCATTTCCCTCTCACTCGTTGTTTCTTGTTTTGTGTGACGGAAAACCAATTACGCACCGCCTAACCATACCGTTTATTTTTTTTTCTCTCTCTCTCTCTCTTAGCGCTCTGTAGTGTCGCCAGTACGTGCTCTATCTCAATTTCCGTTCCCGCTCATAGGGGACCCTATTTTACTTCGTTTGAAGAATTTTTGTTCTTTATTCGCTATACTCAAACGAACAATGAACGATATCACTATTTTGCTGCCTGGCCAAGCACATGCTGTATATTGCTCTTGAGAAAACAAACGGCACTCCACAGAAACGCTACTCCAGCCTGGAATTTGTTCCTAGCACACATTGCCTGCATAACAAAAAATATTTGCATATGTATTAAGCGTAATGTCAACAAGGCAATCGCAAGCGTGGATCGAGATGAATGCAAAAATAATGAATGACGCAAGGAAAACGGAACATAAGTGACAACCAGATCTAGACCTACGTATTCTGAGATCGCCTCAAATTATTGCACCATCACAACTGTACGCTCCTGAAGGCGTTAACAGAAATGTACTCGGTGTCATCAATCGGAGGCAATGTTTGATCGCATTCGCGATCAAAAAATTGTGCATCACATTTGAAGTACAGATAGAGGTACAAGCAACGCAAGTCGACTTAGGTCGACTTATGTAGACTTACTGGTCAACACTAGTTGAAACAAGCCACGTCACTGGAGGCAACGCATCCACTGTAGGACCACTGTTTATCTCTTCAAGCATCTGTGTTACTTAGATTGACTGTCTTGTTTCGATGAAACATTAGGTGTCATATTTTCTGTCGCAAAATACGGCGTAAGTATTGCATGAATACCGTCACACGTCAAATCCTGTCCGTCGAATGAGGAATCTGACCCGTCTTCAACGAGAAGCGTCCATAGCGCACCCTTTGCGCATCGCAACCAAAACGTGGTATGTGGCATAATGTACGAACAGAGGCATACAAATATTACGGTAAATGCTTCTGGTCATAGGTTAGAATTTAGGTTATATTTCCTTGCAGACAGCGACACAGAAGACGCAGTGACTCATTTCTCTTTCAGTATTGATGTTCTATGGGCTTCGATTATTTCCCAGGTCACACATCTAATCCTATCCACCGAATGAGGGATGTGACACGTTTCCTGCGACAAGCGTCCATAGCCCACCCCTTGCCCATCGCAGGTGCATTCGCCCAAATTTTATAGCTAGAGCCCGCCTGCAGCTAATATTAAAGAAATTCAGTAATATTCAACGGTAGAATGCGTTAGGCGTTATTGTACGCAGCTCGTTGGGGAGTTTCCGGATCCATTGATATAACCTCGGTTCCCCACTTTGTGCAATGTATTGTTCAGGAGTTCACATCTACGCACGTCCCATGCCTCTTAGGGAAGCGAAAAGTACTACTCGTAAATATATACTATATATATATCATATATATATTCTATATATATATATATATATATATATTATATAGATATTATTATATATATATATATTATGTAGTACTGGATAGTTTCAATGGGCCAAGTGGATTTAGGAAAAATCAGAAGCACAACTTCGCGGTATCTTAGGTTTGTTTATTTTCCAACAGTTTCGGTCGGTGGACCGACGCTATATATTAATATATATATTATATATATATATATATAATATATACTAACCCCGCCGTGGTTGCTAAGTGACTATGAGCACGAGCGCTGCTGAGCACGAGGTCGCGGGATCAAATCTCGGCCATGGCGGCCGCATTTCGATGGGGCCGAAATGCGAAAACACCCGTTGTACGTAGATTTAGGTGCATGTTAAAAACCCCGAGGTGGTCCAAATTTCTGGAGTCGCTCACTACGGCGCGCCTCATAACCAGATCGTGGTTTTGGCACGTAAAACTCCATAATTTAATGTTAATACATATATATATATATATGCGTTTTATTGCGTCAGCACTAAGAGTGTCAAAGTGGAAAATAATTCTGGGCAACCCATCTCACGATGACTGAAGAAGGGAATGCGTTTAGCGCATTACATCAATATAGCGACATGACACATTGCCACCGCCGAAACGAGGTATGTATAAGGCGTGTACAGCAGCGGGACTACTCTTTCGCGCTTCCCTAGGAACACTCGGCGCCATCTATAGGGCCGCCGCCGCGAAGCGTGCCCGCCGCTTACGAAACGCATGGCGCGCCGGTGTGTGCGAGCGCTGAGAAGCGCGTCATGAGGCAACCTGGCTCTTCTCTCGTGCTTCGTTATGGACACGCTACGCCATCGAGTGGCACTGACGAGAAGTGTGCGCGTGGCCTCCGATACGATAAGCGTGGCGCGCCGCTGCCTGCGAACGCTGAGAATTGTTCCGTCGCTTGCCGCAAGCTCATGGCACATACACAGTTACCCAAGTTGGCGAGAGCTTCATTGAAGAGCGGCACACACCCATTGTATTCATGGCGCAGCTCGCTAAAGCGTTGGTGTGAAAGGCGTTCGTTGAAAAGCGGCATATACTCAGTGCACTTGTGGCGCAGCCTGCTAAAGCGTCGGGCTGCGGTCGTTGAGGGACCCTTGCGACGAGGTCTCTATTCCACTCAGCAACGAAGAAATTCAGATACCTTTTTCAGTCATTGTAGAGTGGCGCATTCCCAGTAGTCGTAGTTCCAAAGTTAATCAAACACGCTCGACGCGCCCTGCGACCACATGCCCGCAACTTGGCTGCGTGAGAGCGGGCACCCTTTGCATCAGCGCCTTTGTAACGAAAGTCCACCCACTACCTCGAAAATGGGGGATGGAGCCAAATAAAGCGATTCGCCTTAGGAGCTGCACTGTGAGTAATGCGGCTAAAAATGCTACTTGGGCTGGTTGGTACACGATGACGTTAAATCAACTTATGCGGATTTTACGACCACGCTAATTGCATATAGCTTCCACACGTAGCCTGCTAAGTATCCAACAGGGTGTAGTGCCTTACGATTCAACAATAATGGCTCTCTGCACCACGTGCTGGTGTTACTTATGAGCCTGGTACCCTATACTCGCGTCTGTTTTAAAAATGGCCAAAATTACACGCATGAAAGTACGAATTTCAATCTCAAACCACAACTAACTTTGAAGCAGCCGCTATGCAGAGCTATGGTACGTGTTTATCTTCGTCCTATTCGATCATGCTATACTTCAGTCGCCGGCTCATATTTTAAGCTAGCACTGCCTCTTCTGGGCCAGCCATTTATACATATACAAACGTAGATAATTTGCCTAAATTACATGATGAGCGCGAGTGCATTGCATTTGAAGCTGTTTGGGTCTTTCTTGTGTAGAGCTAGTACGAAAACGACAAATACCATATCCTTAACGGTACGAAAATGACAAAGGTTTCTGCGCAGCAAATACGGATGGTCTTGGCAACAGTGGTCAAATTGTCAACGATGCTCTCTAAAACAAAAGATGTAGAAAAATTATATATATATATATATATATATATATATATATATATATATATATAGGGGTTTCAGCGAAACACTTTCAAAATTTATTTAAGGTTGCTGTGGCAGATAGCCCGATTCTAGCTATGCGTGGTCAACTCGAAGAGGCGGACATTACTTGCAAAAAAATTGAAATGCAAATGGAGTAATAGTAATTAAACAGCAATCACTAATTAAGTTTTTAAACTAATTACCTGATGACCCATATTCCGATTTACAAGTTGTAGCCATGGGAGTTCACAAGGCGGATCCACTTGGAACGAATTTCGGGATGACGCCAGTTTCGAGATATTAATTCCCGAACTTTGCGGAGAATGCATTGGCGTTCCAGTTATTTTGTTCTTCAATGCATAAAGCGACGTTTTGTGAAGAACTAACTGGAACGCCAATGCATTTCTCCGCAAAGTTGGAATAATATCTCGTAACTAGTGTCATCCGAGAGAAACCGTTCCAAGTGGATCCGCCTGCGAACGCCACGACTACAATTTGTAAATTGCAATATGGGCCATCAGGTAATAGTTAAAAACTTAATTAGTGAATTTCTGTTAATATTCGGTTATGCATTGCAATTTCTTGTGCAAGTAATGTCTCCGCTCTTCGAGTAGACCAGCTCATTAACTAGAATTGTGCTATCTGTCACAGGAAACCTTTAAGAATTTTAGAAAGTGTTCGCTGAAACACCCTGTATATATATATATATATATATATATATATATATATATATGGCATTGCACAGAAAGAGGCTGAGAACGATTTAAACTCACAAGAAGAATAGGACGCACATATAAAAGATTGTTCAT